>NC_137867.1:9720279-9800279 GCF_963924005.1 Protomyctophum bolini | reverse complement strand
CTGGCTTCTCATACGGAGCTGAATTCACACTGAGTGACATTCACACTGAGTGTCAGAGACTAAACCCCCTGCACAGCAGCACCTGCAGCAGATTATGCCTTGATTGCTAACACTCCATAGGCAGCACCTGGAGTAATTAACAGGAAGAACTCTGTGCCGAAAACAAGAAACAAAATACATTGGCCTGCCCATAGAGGGTGCTAAAACACTGAGGCCAGAACAGTGCACATAAAACACGCTAAAAATGTGTGTCTGACAACTTCCCCTGCCTGTAGATGAGTAACGCCTTTTCAGTTTTCCTTTTTTTTTTTTATGATGCCTAAGTGGCAATCGGTAAAGAACAGCCTTTGTCTGTCTGTCCTTTTTATAGTCTCGTTAACTATTACAGCATCACATTTTTTGTTCACATTGCCAGCATATCTGGGGGGGGGGGCGCTTTGGTGGTGCAGTATACGAACCCTAGCACGGATATCGCATAACAATTTTATCATTTTCAATTTATTTTTCATATTGGACAAACATGGAAGGCTGTGGATATCGAATGTAACGTTTCATTTGCTTCGTTTAGAAGGCTTGGTCTATTAGGAAAATGTCAAGTAATATGACGATGATCATAATTATTTTTCAGCCGTATTTTACAGCCCTTGTGCATGTATGTGTTACAATTGTAATGTGTGAACAACATTGAATATATATATATTTTTCTTCTGTATAACCCATTTTGGGCAGGAACCCCTTTTGGTGTTTTAGACATTATGTTATAATTTAGCTATTGAAAAATAGCAGATCTACAAGCTCATAGCGCGCCACTCGACGACCTTGTAGGTCTGCTTTTTTTAAACTGAGCACCACTAATACAGAAAACATGTCAGAAAACTGTCAGAATTTAGAAGATTTTTTAAAATGTTGAGGTCAGGCCTAAATGGGATAAACACCACCTTTAATAAGAGTCTGTTAAGACATAATTATCTTTATATTGACAACAGTAAAGGCCAAAACTGTCACTCGAAAAAGCTCAAAACGTGCCGCTTCTCGCCACGTTTTGAGATTGCGGATCTGCTTCTACTTCCGAGGCTTTTGTGTGACAGCAATGACACCGCGGTATGATCAAGTGAGCTCACGAAAGAAAGTTAACGCACACGTGTCCGTGTGCGTTCCCGTAGCGTATGAGCGTGCCCTGGCGGTGGCGTCCAGTGAGAAGGAGAAGGCGTACATCTTGACGGCGCTGGCGCTGCTGCAACACCGGCAGGGCAACCTGGACGCCGCGAAAACCCTGCTCTTCAAATGGTCAGTATACTGGCTTCATATTAGTCTCTGTCAAAAATGGTTGACTTCTCCTGTTTAGGCCGGGGACCAATAGCAGAGTGTGTAGAGAGAGGTACCCCCCCCCTGTGTGTTCATCATGGCCAGTTTGGTCACCTGAGCAGCCATCATCTGGGTGAAGATGAAACCGAATTTCCCCCATGGGATTAATAAATGTCTACGTTGGACATTCCTCTATTGAAATGTACGTGTTCCTAGCAACTAGGGTTGCTTAATTATTGTATAGTTCCTTTACCGATTCCCTCTTAATGATTCCTATACTATACTAGCCTCTGTCCCAGGTGTACTTATCTGCGAAAAGAAAAGCCTGGTCGCGACGTAAGGCAGAGAAGCTATCGGCGGATGTATCCTCCGGAACATCCGTCAAATGTATTTCCCCCGGATACGATATTTTCCCGACCAATCGATCACAACACTTGTTTCATTCGCGGAGAATGTAAACTGATTTGTAGAGCATCAACGTCATTTCCTTTGGGCAATACTTCCGCTGAAATCCCGCAACTTCCAGCTGATAGTCTTTTCAGCGTATAAGTCTTGCCCCAGGGTGATGCTATACAGTATACAGGGTTCCAAATTGACCCAACTGACTCCAGTTCCTCAATGTTTGTTTCCGATGACCTCCAGTTCCGGAGGGGCGGGGCCCTACTAGCAAGCCCAAGCCCTTTGACTATTGCAGTGATTGCATTTACTGCAATTACTTTGCAACTAGCAATACATTTTGTACTCTAGTGTGTGGGGGGGGGGGGGGGGGGTGGTTGGGTCGGTGGTACAGGCTTTAGTTTCCGAAACCTCAATCCCTGTCCTAACCATAGCCTCAAAGCACGGGAGCAGCGCATGTCTGACCCATCGCATTTTCGCAGCGCAGTGCATGTCCCCACGCTTCGGACCTTTGGTGTGTCGCATCTGTGTGTGTGTGTGTTTTCAGATGCTTCTCATGGGTTTTACATTCCTGTATTGCTGTGCTTCTACAGCTCCGTGTTAAAGGAGCCCATCCCAGAGTCTCTGCTGTGCCTGTGCGCCCTGGGCCTGGTCCACCGCGACGCTACGCTGGCCACCGCCGCTCTGACGGAGCTGCTGAAACTGGGAACGGCCACCGGGGACGCCGTGTCTCAGCGGTGTCTGCTCACCTGCGCCCTGCTGGCCCTGCAGGGGAACTACAGCGCCGTGCAGAGAGAGGCAGCCAGAGCCGTACACAGGTGCACTTGTTCAGTTGATTTGGATTAGACTGATAGTTTAGACTATAGAGTACCACTGGTTCCTTAAACCAGGCGTTCTCAACATGGGGGTCGCGACCCCTCAGGGGGGGGTCGCCAAATTATTTTGGAGGGTCCCCAGATTATTTTCAAAAATGAAAAAAAGAAAAGGATATTTCCTTAAAGGTGATATAGGCAAGTTTTCAGTGTTTGTACACAGAATTGATCGAGTGTTTCCAAACAAATTAAAATCTAGCTCCACCCCCCTCCCCCCGTCATTCTATTGGCTGAGCCAGGTCACTTCAGGCTATGGGGTTGTTGTTGCTGCTGGGAGGGACGCTATGGATATTGCGCTCGTATGGCTAAATATGACATTAAAAAATTATGAATTTCTATCGATATCATAGTTACAACAATGACATTGAGTTGACATGTTTTTTTAAGGGTAACTGTAGCGTAATCACAATATCACAAGACTGACACGACGAGTCCCGCAAATGAGGAAGTAGGAAGTAGTGGAGCAGACTCACTGGCTCTCAATTCAATTATCTTTCATTTGTAATCGTGCATATAAAACATATTGCCCCTCAAATGCCCCAGCCACTACAGCATCGTTCATGTGAACTACTTTGTCCACGGTTATTCATCGCTATGATGATCAGCGACGGCTTGTCACCGTTGGCGAGCACGGGTTGAATGCAAGCTTCAAGCCGGCCGGACCACCAAACCATGCGCTATACATAGCGATTCTCATAATTTCAACAGGCTTACATATTACATCATAAACATACTATTTCACATGAACAATGGTGAAACTAAGATATGGGGATAATATTATACTTGCAAATTGCAAGTATAATATTATCCCCATATCTTAGTTTCACCAATGCGATTTCATTGCAAAATGAAATCGCATTGCGTTTTCATTATAATACTGCTGGGTCGAACACACAGCCTCGCGCTGCAATTGGCTAAGACTCCGCGTCACCCCCCACACAGACCCTCCTCCCAACACGACGCTTCCGTCCCGCGACATAAACAACAGTGGATATAAACAGATACAAACACATAGAGGGAGACAAAGGGAGAGTGTATGTCTACAGGGCAGCAGCTCAGCATCAAAATATAGGGGAAGATAGAGGGAATAAGGCCACAAATATAGATAGATAAATATGTTGATTTTTGGCTGAAAACTTGCCTATATCACCTTTAATGATTATATCTGGTTTCCGTATTTATTTAAGATGTATTTTCTCTATTGGTTATTGTCAATATGTATTGGGGGTGGGGAGGGGGGCGGGGGTCGCGAGACGAAAACGTTGAGAACCCCTGCCTTAAACGGTGGGCAAAATCAATACTTTTTTACAGTAATTTCATGAAGAAATAAAAGAAAAATCGAAGAAATTCCATAAATTAGAAAAGCAATGTTTAAGAAGTAGTCCGAGTGATCTAGTAAGAGAGTGGTGGCACGCTTTGATCTCGCCATAAGCGGCTGCCTATGGGCGATAGTTCCAAACATTGCTCCTATTGGCTGGAACTATTCCATTGAGATAGAATGAGCACTCCACTGTTACAATGAGAGTCAACGGGAGTGTCATTACTCTCTTACCGATCTACAAACTCACATTATAATAAAACTTTATTTGCAAAGCACTTTTATGAAACACTGTTTCAGAAAGTGCTTGAACAATCACAAACGGCAATCAAACAACAACAATGCATTGCAATAACAGTAATGCATTAAGTTTACAATAGAACAACAAACGCTATAATGAACAAGAGTTAAAATGGCCATTCTGTAGAAATGGGTTTTTAATGGGGATTTCAACGTCGTTAATGATCTGGTTAACCCATTCAGGGCAGGAACCCCCGTTATCGTTTTAAACATTATGTTATACTTTAGCTATTGAAAAATAGCAGATCTACAAGCTCATAGCGCGGCACTCGGTGCCGCGCTATGAGCTTGTAGATCTGCTATTTTTGAAAAATCGTGAAAATGTGTCCCAAATCTATATTCTTTCAGAGCAAACGTTTTTAACTCAAATCTTTGCTTCTGGGGGGGGGGGGTCCCTGGAACAAGATATTTTCAGATGGGGGGGGGTCGGCGGCCAATTACATATATTTGTGGTGGTCCTTGACATGAAAATGTTTGAGAACGACTGACATAGAAACATGGGTTTTTCAGAAAACTGTCTTAATTTCTCTTTTGGGTCCTAAACTAAAAGGTTCTTTGGGAACCACAGCTCTATCCACACTTTTCCTGGGCTGTGTGTGCTCCAGTTCCTGTCGATTTGATCCAATGAAAGCCAATGAAACTGGTCAGATGGCCAATGATATCCAATGAAATCAACAGGAACTGGAGCACACACACAGCCCAGGAAGAGTGTGGATACTTTCTGCCTCTTGAAAGCCTTCAGGAATGTACTGTAACTACAGGATGTATTTCAATTCCAATCAATTGTATGTGAAGTCTGCATAAACACAGTGTCATAATTATTATTCATATTTCTTTCTCGGCTACTTGTACAGCAACCCAGGCAATCCATCTCTATGGGCCTTCCTGTCCAGGCTGGTCCCAAAGTACTGCCCCAGGAAAGCCAGTGTAAACAACGCACGCAAGCACACGCACACACACGCACACGCACGCACGATATTCAACATCATTCACGTACATACCACTACAGTACATCCTCGTGGACAGCAGCCATTGTCTATCATTCCTTAAAGGGCACGGCTTTTCCCCCTCACTGTATAATGTTTCCTTTCCCTTTTTTATCTCCTCTGTGATGATTTCCGGTTTTGACTATATAGTTGTGTATATATTCGTACGTCTCTAAAAGGGCCCTGTTGTTAAACGAGTGTAACGCTTCATGGTGTCGTCCACTCACAGTTAACAGTTATTGTGTTGAGTTGTACTTGAAATGTACTGTAATTCTTGCACACTGTTTTTGTGTCCAGTATCTACGCCAGCAGCAGTAGGGGAAAAATATGGTTCCATGTCACAGAGGGGTCAAAGTTGAACGAAAGTTGCACTATATGGCAGAAATAGGTCAACAATACAAATGATGCTATAGTTTTGTGGATTCAGTGGCCCCCAGGGTCCCCCACCAAATTACTGGAACTACTTAATATTCACCAAAACCAGACAACCAGGCAATCAATTAATACCTTTTCAACCACTATATTAATGTCAAGTATTTCCTATGGCTAAAGAATAATAATAATAATAATAATAACTAACCCTTTAAAAAGTGTCATCCTTTGTGTGTTCACAGTTCACCCTCATTTCATTTTTCATGTAATTTCATACCGTTTCACAAATCGCACATCAGGGTTTTTGGTCATACAAACACATTCAGTGGCGAGATTGTATTTTTTTGCTTTGATCCCTGGATGTGAACGCTCTCTCTACCTCCTCTGTGTTCCTTCCAGGGAGGAGCGATGGCTGGCCATGTGGCCTGTCTGTCCAGCATGACCCTAGGAAAGGTCAGCATCTCTCTAAGTATTACAATAATCTGCTTGTATTCTTGGAAAGAATACAAGCAGATTATTTTTGATTATTTTTTTACCCACTCTTTTATTTCACTCTCTGAATCCTGAAATAGGGAAAAAAAAAAAAAAAGTGTATATTTTGACAAAATATATTGACAAAATATTTTGCTTAATATTTATTTCACATCTGCATATGAATGTATTTATCTGTATTGATAAACGGTTGTCTACCTCTTGCTCACTAGTCCTGTCATAACAATGTTGGGCAAGAAATGTACCTGGCATGTCATTTGCTTACCCGCAGAGGGCGCTGTTGTACAGTGGAGTAAACCAGCTGGCCAATGGGAGACACTCTGGAGAAGACAGGCACAGGAATGCACTGAAGACCATGCAGAGAGCTGTGCTGCTGTGTCCTGGTATAGCCACACACACACACACACACACACACACACATGTTTATTTAATGCACTGAAGACCATGCAGCTGTGCTGCTGTGTCCTGGGCCAGGAACAATTATATAGCCACAAACACACATTAATTTAATGACCATGCAGAGAGCTGTGCTGCTGTGTCCTGGGCTGGTGTAGCCACAAACACACACACACACACACACACACACACACACAAAGCTTTTCCAAAGCAGGGGCTGTTGGTTCCGTTGGTTTCATTCAGTCCCCCTTCTGTCTCCATGTCAGACGACCCTGCGGCATGGGCGGGGTTAATGGCCGCCTGTCACACTGAGAACACGTGCGGCTTCCTCTCTGGCGCCGGCCCTCGCCGGAAGGGACTGGAGCAGGCCTTGATGGCAGTGGTGTCTGAGAAAGGTGGGTATGGCGTCGAGCGTGTGTGTCGTCAGAAACGAATTGACTGACTACTGTCTGTGGCACTATTATGGCCCACTTTATGGTGTCCAAGGTGTGTGGTATGATACTTCATACCGTCAGTAAAACGAATGGCTCTTGTGTACTATAGAGCAAAGAGAAGTCCAGCACGCTTCAGCCAGTTTAACCCACTTTGACAGTTTTCTGAAAAACCTCATGGTTCTATGTCATTCGTTCTCAAACATATTCATGTCGAGGACCCCCAAAAATATATGTAATTGGCTGCCGACCCCCCCCCCCCCCCCCCATCTGAAAATATGTTGTTTGTTGTTCCAGGGACCTTGCCAGAAGCAAACATTTGAGTTAAAAACTTCCGCTATGAGCTTGTAGATCTGCTATTTTTCAGTAGCAAAATTATAACGTAATGTTTAAAATGTAATAGAATAATACCTGGGCTCTTCAGGAGAGACTATACTCCAAAATAAAATACACCGGTCTGCACATTATTATGTTGCAGGGGTGACTGTATCTTCCTCAAAGTCATAACATAACTGAAGTGGGATGTATGTCATAAATAACAAAAATAAGAGTGTTCAAGCGGGAAAAACTGATAAAGTGCCTTGCCAACACCGCAGAGATTGTGTGTGGTTTTTTTTATTCATTAATAGTAATTCATTGGCATAACGACTAAATTGGGAAGAAAAACTAGTTAAGAAAGCACAAAGAAAATGAAAAATAATCACACCAGTGTGAAGTGAGCGGCGCAGGCTGCCAGAACTGTTCCCAAGACTCGGGCTCAGTACCACCTCCCTGAGCAGGGCCTGAATTAGGTTCTGAGAACCTCAGTATGAAACCCGGCTGTAGTGTATGGAAACGCATTCAGAACCTGCGATATAGGTTATATGGCACCGTTTGCAGTGTTCTTGTAGTCGAAAAGAGCCATGAAGAGTACAGCATAGTGATTCGACGTATAGGGTAGGCCTCAAAACCTCCGGTGTCAACTGTCAAGTCAACGGATCGTGTACAGATGTATGCAATGTGACTGTTGTTGACTGCGTCTCTCTAAAAAATAAAATATGCCCTGTCTTCCTGTGGTCCAGTGCGTGGTGTGGAAGAGATGGAGCGCCCCCTAGCACAGGCTCTGGAAGGCTGGGTACTGCAGCAAGCAGTGACCGGTCTCACTCTGGGAGGACAGCTCGACCAAGCTGAGGCCCTCTGCTCACAGGTGACGCACACACACACACACACACACAGGCCTACTCCAACAAGCAGTTTCTGCCCGACAACAACAACATAAGAGGGAAATACAGCTTCCAGGACAGAGGAGTGGGCTGGAAGACATTTGAGTGTTGGAATGTAGCTTTCAGTCCAACCTGCGTACAGTACAGTACAGTACAGTACAGTACAGTACAGTACAGTACAGTACAGTACAGTACAGTACAGTACAGTACAGTACAGTACAGTACAGTACAGTACAGTACTGGCTCCAAAACTGTGGAATGCACTTCCCATTGCAGTCAGAACTGCAGCATCACTCCCAATCTTCCGCCGTAGTCTGAAAACCCACCTTTTCAGACTCCACCATGGCCCATAGCACTTACCCTACCCCCTTAGATAGCATTTCTGTAGACTTTTGACATTTGAAACAGACTTATAGCATGTTATGTAGACAGCACTAGAATTGCATTTTATATAGTCATAGCACGTCATAGTACATATGTATAGCATAGTAGTATATATGTATAGTTTATATGTATAGTTTCATTATATAGATATTCCACTGTTACTTTCTTAGCTTACGCATGTTTCATGATAAATGCTTTTATGTGATGTATTCCCATGCTTTTGTTCTTGCTTAATGTAAATCGCTCTGGATTAAGAGCGTCTGCTAAATGCCTAAATTGTAAATTGTAAATTGTAGTACAGTACAGTACAGTGAGTGTAGAATAAAGGAATTGGGCTCTAGCAAAAAACAATGTAGTAGGAGACCGGAATTAGATGGGTAGTCTATTCATTCCAACGGGAGAGTCAACGTGAATACAGCTTCTGAACGAGTCTTTGGAACCAAACATTGGACCCGGTCGCCACACAAAGCCACACGATTTTCAGAACATTTTTCACATCAGTAGAAAACCAACTTTAGCTTTCGACGTTTCTCTTCCAGCAACACACTCTTGTGAGATCTAGCACCCAGCGTGGGGACATTTGCAAGAGCTGCCGTCAGACGGTGCCCACTTTAGGAGACCATTTTGTGTGGCCACAACTGGGATGGTGTATCTTTACAAATCTACCATCTTTGGCTCTATAGTCTCACATCCCATCCTCCCCCCTTTATTTCTCGTCCCAGGCGCTGAGTGTGTCTCCAGAACACCCGGCGGTCATGTTGCTGCTCAGACAGGTGCAGTGTCAGCGCCTCCTCTTGGCTGAAGGTGGAACAGCGCTGCCGGAGGCCGTGCTGGAGCAGCTGAGCAGCGCTGTCATGGCCAACCCCGCCCACATAGGAGCCTGGCATGTAAGTCCATTTAGATTTAGAATTTAGACTTTTTATTTAGTTTTTGGTCGTCGATACAATCATCGGAAAATGATCTATAGCTTCAGCGTTACCGGCAAAAACAGATGAGACCACGGCAATCTTTTTTTTTATATATATTTTTTTTATCCCACGATTTTGTAACCCATTTTTCACCCCTGTGTCAATCATCTACTGTGATCCTGGGCTCTACACACCCTCCGCCAACCTGGGGAGAGCAACGGACTTAACTCATGCTTCCTTCATGCCCGAGTGTCCAAGTTGCTCCTTTACAACCTGACAGGGGGGAGCTTCCCTGGTTGGACGTAGTGCGTGGAAGGAACACGTTATTCCAACCAGTTCCTTTCCCCTCCATCAGGCGCCCCGGCTGGCCAGGGGGAGGCAGTTTAGAGACCAGGATTACTGCATGTTTTTGTGAGGGTACCTACCCTAGGGGACACGGGGAGAACATGCAAACTCCACACAGAAAGGCCCTTTCAGGGGGCAGGGGGAGAGGGGAGCACCCACTCAGTTCACACGGGTGTGATTTATTTTCTTCTCCAGCATTACTGTCGTGAGTATGACGCTTACTGTAAATAAATCCTCTTGTCCCATAACCCCGTCGTTGTCCTTTTGGTTAACTGGTCCATTCTGCCCTGTCCTCTGCTCTCTCTCTCTCTCTCTCCCCCGTGCAGTGGCTGGCGGAGGTGTACCGCGACCAGGGCCTTCTGCTCCAGGCCGTGATGGCGTACAGGCGGAGCCTGCAGCTGGCCTCGCAGCTGGGCGCGCACGCCGGCCAGACGTCCAGCCTGCTCAGACTGGCTCTGCTGGCCCTGAGGCCCTGCATGGTGGGTTGTTTTGTCTCATAGCGTCAAACATGCCCTGGTGGGAAGAAAAACAGGTACTCCGGTGTTTTACTTAACCCATAATTCTGACCTGAGATCAGATTCTAAAAAAAAAGTCTTCTTCATCCTGAGAGTTTTCCGAAAAAGCTGTGTTTCTACGTCAGTCGTTCTTCGATTTTTTTAAAAAAATAGCAAGACCTACAAGCTCGTAGCGTGCCACTCGGTGGCGCGCTATGAGCTTGTGTGCACACAAACGAGAACAGCAAATCCTATCCATGTGTTTTTCCTTCCTCGACCCGTCAGGCTGGTCTTCCCGGTAACGACTGGAAGGACTTGGTTCTCGAGGCCACGACTGAGGCGCTGAGGCTGGAGTCCTCCTCCCCTGTGGTGGCCCTCTTGCAGGCTCTGCTGCAGTTCGTCACCAAGACGGCCTCCAGGTGAGCAGCACTCCAGGGGCCCCCGAGAGCCCACTACTAGAGGACGCACTCCAGGGGCCCCCGAGAGCCCACTACTAGAGGACGTGGTGGTCCCAAAAGGGTTTCTTTTTCAGCGGACCCATTTTTTAAGATGGAAAAACCAGGCGACCCAATTCCCAATATTTTAAAACAAATGCAGAACTAACAAAAACAAATACTAAATGGCTACACAAGCTTTTTTTAAGCAGACGTACTTTCAGCAATATGGAACAATAATGGAATATTCAGAAAATATCTATGAACCACATGACACTCAATGCTTCATAAAATGACCAATAGAAAACCAACATAAAAAGCTCAAATAGCGTGTGTGCGCTCCACGCGTCCCAAACTCTTCTCCCTTCAGGCCCCAAAACTGTGGAATGCACTTCCCGTTGTAATCAGAACTGCAGCGTCACTCCCAATCTTCCGCCGTAGCCTGAAAACCCACCTTTTCAAACTCCATCATGGCCCGCAGCACTTACCCCACCCCCTTAGATAGCACTTTTTAGACTTAGACTGAAACAGACTTATAGCATGTCATGTAGACAGCACAATAATTGCATTGTATTTAGTCATAGCACTTCATAGTACATATGTATAGCATAGTATAGTAAATATGTATAGTTTACATGTATAGTGTCATTATGTAGATATGTTCTCGTTACGTTCTTAGCGTACGCATGTTTCGTGATTAATGCTTTTTATATATGTGATGTATTCCCATGCTTTTTTGTTCTTGCCTAATCTAAATCGCTCTGGATTAAGAGCGTCTGCTAAATTGTAAATTGCGTGCGCGCGTTCCTGTGTCCGGCCGTGTGCGCGTGAGAAAGAGAGAGATTACATTGTTAAGTGACTTTTGTAACTCTAGAAGTGAGCTTGACAACTGAGTGGATTTCACAACTTTATTACATGGCTTGGGTGAATGTTTGATTTTGACTGAATTTGGCGTGTTTTTTTCTGGGTAATGACCAATGAGCTTGATTTTGGGCCGTATCCAACATGACAGCCAGAAGTGTTTTTAAGCGAGAACTAGACAATGCAATGTAACTGCTAACCGGTAATGTATTTTATATTTCATTTGAACACTTCCTATTGTTTTTTACCGTGTTGCGCTGGGCAGGCGGCTGCACCGGGCATAAATTAATAGAATTGTACAAGCTCTTCTTTTTTGCCAAATGCCAGCGGGCTGCAAGTTTGACACCACTGCACTATAACTAGTATTCGTTGCTGTCCGGAAGACACTACATTTTTGAGATTTTCTTTATTTTTATTTTTTCCGTAAATTAATGCTATTGAGCACCCTTTACGTCTGTTGAACCAATGGAAAGTATTAAAAAGTGCTTTGGCGAAAACCTCCTAACTCCATTGGATCCTCAAACTATCTGGCAAACCAGCTAACTCCACCCGTTTAGCCCATTTTATTTCCTTTTTTTTTAGTAAATCTATCAATCAATGATATATCAATGCTATTGAACACCCTTACATCTTTCTGTTGGTTTTTTTTTTTTAAACGGTGAACCAGTGAAGTATTAAAAAGCGCTTCGACAAAAACCTCTTAACTTTTTTTTCATTTCCTGAAAAATGGAAAAAACATTTTGGAGTTGGAAGGTTTCCTCCAGACAGCAGAGATATAACAGTTCCATGGGGTGTGGGCGTTCCCCCATGCAGGGACACCAGGCGTCTGCTGGAGCGGCTGGTGTACAAGTCCTCCCAGGACTGCCCCGGGTCAGTGCGCCAGGTGGCCGGGTGGTACCTCCTCAGACACCTCCATGCCAAGGATGACCAGGAGCTGCTGGAGGTGAGTAGCCTACCCGCCCTATGCGTACACAGCTGGCACTTCACTGTAGTATATAGAAACTCATATTACTAATCATGTAATTAGACAAGACAGTTCGTTTTCCTGGGCCCGAGAACAAGTGATTCAACAAGCTATTCAGATTCACTTCTAACGGGGGGCCTTAATAATAATACATCTCTGTAACTGTCTTGATCAGTTTCTCATAGATCGATTTAATAGGCTCAGCAACTGATTTTAACCGGAAACACCGGATGGAACCGGAAGGTGTTTATAGTTCAAATCTGCTGAATCACTACGATCAACTGTTCATAATATGAATAAAACAAATCGCAGGTTAAAGGTTTTGCATAAATTATATTATATGCAAAACCTTTAATCATAGGAGGTACTTCAGTTAAACCTTTGGAAGGGGTCCAGTGCTCAAAAACTGCATTTCTACATTACGATAAAGTAAAATATCTGAGGAGCTACAGTACTTGGCCTTCTGACTGTGAATCATCCAATCCTTCTCCAGCCATTCTTCCTATGGTGGAAGAGGTAAGGGCCTGTATGTTCACATAATGTGAAGAAATTAACTCACAGTCCATTATGACTAGAAAATGACCAATGGTGTCTGTACGATATATACCGGTATTATAGTAAACAGACTAACTGTCTTTTGTTCCGCAGACTCTTTTGGAGCACGCCAAAATGAAGAAAGACCAAAGGCTGCTGGAGTTTAATTCGCTGCTTACCTCGTCCTGAAGCTCAGCCACTGTACAGACCCAACACCACGTGAAACGCCATCTGTATCCATCACCGTAAAATGTATTATACACTACTGTATGGTACTAGTACACTCTTCAGTGTTCATTCATCTCTTAGAGTGTACAACTGTTACCAAAATGGATCCATAGCCCCCAAGGCCCCAAGGGGCTATTTGGTTACATTTGTACACTCCATACATAGTTAGAAATCTGTGGTTAATGCGTTGATATTTGTTTAATACACAGCATGCTGCAATGTGAATTTAAAACATCATGCAATATTTGTCTCAATCATTCTTGCAATGCTCCTTCCATTCATCAAATGGCTGAATCATTGCAGATGTTTACATGAATGAAGAGTTAGAGGTGGTTTATAGGACAGTGGAGTTCATGGGACCACATAAACTATCACAGGACTGCTAATGATACAAAATAATATCCAATATTGATTTTGACACCATTTTATTGTTTATTTGCAGTACAGTACATAAGACTTTTTTTTGGCCATAAAAAATGTCCACAGCCAAAACTCAATAAAAGCAGTTATGTTTCATCTAAAGCAGTGGTTCTCAAACATTTTTGGCTCAGGGCACCCCTGTAAATAACATTTGCATCCATGACACCCCTGAATTACATTGTTGCACCTTACATTTATGTCAGAGAATATCCGTTTCCATTATGACAGATTGAAAATAAGTTTATACTTTACGTTTAACCACTTGAACCACAGCATCCCTATTGTGGAGGGAATATTCGCCAAAAATAGCTGATCTACAAGCTTCTAACGTGTCGTGAGTGTGTAGGCTAGTATCTGATTTGTTGTAAGTATATCTGTGTTAAGAACACATTACATGAAATAAAGTCTGTCATTGGAGCGCTTGCACCATTCAAAAATAGTCAAATGATCAGAGTCGGATTGGGAGCAAAACAAAAGAACAAACATACAGTACATACATTAAAAGTACATACATTAAAACAAGTGTTTCCTTAGCCAGCGGGCGCCCCAACGCATCTGATCTCTGATCAGTTTTTCGAGACTCTCCTGTAGGGCGGGGTTGGGTGCCTGAGCGATTCCTATGACCTTCACTCGCTTGGGGTCAAACACGCAGTCCTCCTCGCGGCCTGATGGCATCACACCACAGTTGGGGGGGGCACCCAAGCTGTGTTGTACGGTACCCATGAGCGTGCCAGCTTTTCTGCAAGTCGTGGTTTTTACTGTCAATGCGTTTGACCCGGGCTCAGCTTTAGAATCACACGATCACAGTCGTCACCACCGAGTGGGTAACACGCTTAGAGTATATATGAATAGAGATGGCATCAGAGTTCTCCTTCCATCCACTTGCATTAAGTTGCTCAAAAGCAGCATGAGGCGATTTCACTCCTCCTTCCGTGTAGGAACAGAGTGCATTCTGGGATGGATTTGCCCCCAAACACATGAACGTGCTGCCGTCGTGAACGTGCACAATGATAGTCAACGGACCAGCGCGTTCATGTGTTTGGGTCCACGCTGCAATACCATATTATGTCCATTTCGCCTCAAGGGTTTCCTCTGCGCGCCGTCTCTATTCATATATACTCTAAGGCAACACGCAGCCTTATCCACGTCACGGCTGACAGAGATTCCACGTCCCAGCATGCCATCTTCTGACTGCTGAAAGCCATTGGCGATGATGAGGCGTGCGACGTCGACTGTGGTGCCCTTGGTTGGTTGTTGTCGACTAGAGTATCTAAAGCAGCGGTGTCAAACTGGCGACGTCGTCTTCTGCGGCCCGCGAGTTGATTTCTAAAACCTGATTTAACACATACCTCTGAGCCATAGTGCTCTGAGGCGAGCAGCAGCTAGAGAAGAGAGGGGGGGGAAGGAGGGGGGAGCGCCTCCCCTCCCTTCCCGAGTGCCTTAATTGCTCCAGCTGTTGGGTATACAAGTATCAAGAATTTGTGGAATGCAGGTCTCTCGCTACTTGAGCTGTGAAGTACCAAGACACACCCCTCTCTCTCTCTCCCTCACTCATTGCTCTAGCCATCGGCAGAGCTGTGAAGTTAAGACACCCCCCCCTCCCTCCCTCTCTCTCTCTCTCTCTCTCTCTCTCTCTGTCTCTCTCTCACACACAAGAGTTCCATGATATCTGAGGATGCTTTAGATTCTAAAGCATCCTCGCCGCCTGTAACGACGACACCATATCCCTAAGAAAACAGCAATGTTGTTGAATAAACTCAGGCATTAGTGCTGGCAGATTAACAAGTAGCCTTTGTCGCTTTGTCTCTGGTAACCGGAATGGTCGCATAACCCATATGAGAATTTGTTATTTAATGAAAATCATGTTTGAGAATGTAATCCTGATAGCTGGGGGCGGACTCATAAAACCATACGACACCACAATTTGGCTTTTGGTGGCTGGTTTTTAAATTTTGGCGTGGTGTTGGGTATGGGTATAAGGTTTTCAAAAAGCTGTGCAAACACTTTGTCTAATATTTGCGCCTCTCCATTCAAACAGGAATGGAGGCATTTTAACAGGAAAGTGGCATTCAAAGGAATGGAGGCATTTTAACAGGAAAGTGGCATTTTAAGAGTTTTAAGATAAAGCCTGTCTAATATGCAGCAACATGCATCTAAGAGTGCAATTCATGTATATTAATTTAATGGAAAGAATGTGATCTCAATCATTAGGTAGAATAATTGGGACTTACATTTCATTAAGAGTCGTGCTGCCCTAAAATATGTAAGAGTAGGTAAGTACTTTACTATCTAATTTAACATTTGTGGAGTTGGTCACCTGACCAAAAGCGGTTAACAAAACTGGTCGACATGTTCTGTTGCCCCAACACGGGCAGAAACAAGGCCTTTTAACCAGGCTACTTACACACACTACAACTCGCTTACAATTCGCAAACCTGGCAACACTGTTCCGTGTTCTCATAGGCCCTCCAGGCCCGCCCCCACAGCTACTTTTCAGTCTCACAATCGGCCATCTTGCTTTTTACTTCGATGCGCGAGTGGACATTTAATGCAAATACATTAATTATAGCTCCAGCAAGCAAACACAAACACCTCAACTCCATCTCATTGTGAATAAGAATTCCGAGGGGAAAAATAATTTTTGGAACGCCACTTTCACCCAGTATGAAGCTAAATGTGGAAGCCGTGTGTGTCACACCAACACTGGTGACCCAGAGAATCCTGTGCCGATTCTCAGGCATCTGGCCTGAGGCACTGCCTGCGAGTTGGCTCTGCGTGCGCTTTTTCCAACTCTCACTGATTTATCCAGCTCACACGTCAATCACAGTCAGCAGCTCTCAGCCTGCACACACACGCACGTCTGTCTTGCGCACACGCGCGCACACACACACACATACACACACACACACACACACAGAGACACAGAATAGGCATGCAGGCTAAGGCGAGTGGCAATTTAATGCAAATAAATTATTTATAGGTCCAGCAAGCAAATCATGATGGTCTGTAGGTCACAATCACATTCCGATTTGAGGGGTTGTGTTTTGTATGACATTTTGGCCAGTAGTTTTATATCTATCTCAGCTTTTGCCTGATAGCACACATGCTAACAGTGCTGACCACAACGTTAGCAGCATTTGATGACAGCTTGCCATAGCAACGTACAGTGTGCGCAGACCTAACGTGAGCTTCTGGGACAGAAACTTGCGTTTTCATGACAGCAGCAGCTGCTGCACCCTGTGATAGATACTGTGCTAAAGATGCTAAAGCAACACAAAACAACATCCACACGCAAAACAAACCAGGGACCAGGGTTGCCACATATCGTGGATGTGAGAGTGAAACAAGCAACCAGGTCTATAAAAATGTTAATAGGCCAGTTCAAAGTAGGTAAATCAGAAATGGTCCGGAAATTAGTCTTAAAATAATCAATTATAGTGTTGACTGTCACACTTTGTTGTCTAATGTTGTTTCAGAGCAGTGGAACTCAAACATTTCCATGTCAAGGACTACCAATAGATAAACAAGTCCAAAGTAGCTTATAATGATCAGACTTGGCAACACTGTCTCTAGGTTGAACGTTCGACTTTACAAGCTCACACATATGAAATATGTTTTTTTGAATCTTCAAACTGAGACATATTTGATGATAATACTGTTAGCACAGTCATCATACTCCAAGAGCATACAAATGGAACCAAATGGACCCTGATTTTCCCAGAGAGCAAATGGTATCAAATGGGGGTCTGTGGCCTAATGCATTTCAAACTGGGGCTTCTTGCTATTATATTCTCTGCATATCTTATCAACTTGGGGTGAATATTTCACCACAATACTTTACTGAATATTTCACAAGAATATAACACAAGAGTCAAATGTACGGTCAAATGTAATCACAATATAGGCTACAGATGTACATATTTATGACACAGTAAAATGTCGAAAATTAGTGCTATCCCCCCCCCCCCACACACACACACACACACGACAGGCAAGGCTGTTGTTTGCATCGTTAGCAGGCAGCAGCTACCTTGCCACTGCTCTCTGTGACTGTAGTTGTTTCACCATGTTTGCGTATTTATGAGAAATAAAAAACACTTTCTGTTATTGCAACGACACTGGGATGAGCCCGGCGAAGCCGGGCGAAATTCTAGTACAGTACATACCTGAAGTTGTTGGAGAGTTAGTGCCGAAGTGTCCTTGAGAAAGACACTGAACCCCAATTGCTCCTGATGTGCTGGTTGGTGCCTTGCATGGTTTCCGCCACCATCGGTGTATGAATGTGTGTGCGAATGGGTGAATTGATGCACAATCTATATGTAAAGCGCCTTGGATAAAGGCGCTATATAAATGCACCATTTACCATTTAACTGACAACATAAATGAAGTGTCATCATACACCACCAGGTCATTCCCCAACTAGTGGTCGATAAAAACAAATCTTCAATTTCCTACAGGCCTTACCCGTTCTAATTTATGAACAGGAAATGATGTGCTGCAGTGTGGGTAATGCGATAGAATAGATCAAATTGATTGGGAGGGAATTGTTAACGGGTGATCTTGGGAAGTTGGGTTGAACTTTTTTAATTAATGTTATTAATTAAATAAGATAGATAGATAGATAAATAGATATCTGTCATTAACTGTCATTGCATCTCTGTATGTATTTATCATTTTATTTTACAGACAGCACGGGGTGGTGGTCATTGCGCTGTCACAGTAATGTAACTTTGGAAGTGTATATAGCCAAATTCCATATAGCCAAACCCGCTCATTCCATGTTGTGGTCTCAAAACACTGCATGACAGTGCATGTTGGGACTCGAAAAACCCTGTTGTATTTGTCTGGCACGGCAGACCCCTAGACTAATTGGTCCGTAACAGACCAAACATTTGTGTACTATATGCGTGTGTATGAGGCCTCAGACAAGCGGCACTTTGTAACATCCGACCGAGTCGGACCGACCGACAGTGTTTCTTACATTTAGGGACCACATGCAATACCTTCGCGGACCACCAGATGACAACCTCTGTATTCTGTTATCCCAAGAGTAGTTTACTACCAATGCGCTTAGTTATCATTCCCTTATACACATGTTACAACTGTCATGGCTGGCTCTTGCCATGACAAACATTAGGAGCAGGAGACATTCGAAAGGTGAACAATATATGCGTTTATTAAATAATAGGCCTATACAAGGAAACTAAAAAGAACTGCAGTGCTTAACATAACGAATGATATGGGGTGTGTAGTCAGTGAGTCAGTGGTGTAGGTGTAGTGTATGGATGTGTGATACATGGTGTGGTGCATGTGTGGATGGAAAGAACACTTTCCAATCAAACATAAAGGAACGGAGGCATGGAGGCTAATGCAGGGAGTGGAGGCAGCAGGTCTGCCTCCTCTGGATCTCAACTGGGAGGAGTGTTGTATTTATAGCCTCTGGGAGACACCGGGCCCAGGTGCTCTCCCATCAGCCATCAGGCCAATGCCCTACCCAGGCTCACCTACAGGATGACAGTTAGGCAAAAGGCAGGCACATCCACTAATCATTATGTGTGTGGGGCATCACACAACACTTGAATCATTCTCTTTTCACTTTGCTCCTGCACAACACTTTACACCACAAAAACCTCATTGCTGAAATGCAGACAATCAACACCAGTAAAACCACTGCCAGCAGAAAGCCTATGACGTCGACTGAATGGTACTGAATCGTGGACATCTTGTACGACTCCGTCCTCAAGTGTGGCGCTCCCCTGTGCCTCATGACGAACTCGATCCAGAAGATGGCCAGGTCTAGAGGTTTGGTGGGCTGGTCCCTGTGCAGCTTCGACAGCCCCTGCATGTTCTCTGTGTAGGAGGGCTCGTGAAGGACCTCCTGGAGCGCTGCCAGGAAGTTGTCTTTGTTTATTGTGCTAATATCAACTACTTTGGCTACGCCCTTTGCTTCCATCCTGTGCATGTTGTCCATTTGGTCGAAAAAGAGAGGCAGACCGACCAAAGGAACGCCGTGGTAGATGGCCTCCTGGACTCCGTTGGTGCCCCCGTGGGCCACGAACACTCTAGTCTTGGGGTGGCCCAGGAGGTCCTTCTGGGGCAACCAGTCAACGAGCAACGTGTTGTTCCCCAGGGTCGACGGTCTCTCCCCGGTGTGCCTCCAGATCACCTTCTGCGGCAACTGGGCGAAAGCCGCCGCGATGACCTCCGTGATGTCCTCGGGAAGCATTCCGATGAAGGACCCCAGAGTCATCACGATGACCCCGTGTTCTCCGGAACTCTGGACAAAGTCCTCCAGGTGTGGAGGGAGAGGCCCGGGGGGCTTGCACTGCCAGCCTTGCATGTAAACGACGTTAGGCATGGTGGGGCGAGGGTATTCAAAGGTGAAGTCGCTTCTCATCAGCCAGATATCCGCCGCCTGGAAGAGCTCAGTATAATGGACATCGGGGCCGAAGTAACGGTGAACAAACGTTGTGTAGAGGCTGTCTGCGATATATGCATATTCAATACGCATGAGAATGTAGAAAAGTGCATTTTTGATTCTCTGGGGAAATGTCATCTTGTCGGTTAGGAGGGCATCTGGAACCGGGACATAGGAGAGGGGACTGGGGGCGATGAGATAATGTGCCTCCCCTTGGACAGCCCACCTGGCGCTGAAGACCAGAGGAAGACCGAGACGGTGGGCCAACATCGCCCCCAACCCCAGCGGGTCCGTCAGAACCACGTCGTACTTCGCATCCTGCAAACGCTTCATCGTTTCCCCGTCGTCAAAAAGAATCTCCATCGTCTGAACCATGGCTTTCTCCACCTCGTGGTAGCTTTTCATCAGTTCCCATTCCGTTGCCATGCGAGCCCAAACGGAGGAGCCGTCCCGCCGCGCGTTCACGTTCCTCGTCATGATTCTTCCGAACAGTTCCTCGTCCCCTCCGCCCTGGACGTTGATTGTGACGGTGCTGTAGTGAGGCGAGTCTGGCTTGATGTACCAGCTGTTTGACGGCCTTATCACCGTGACCTCGTGGCCTCTGGAGTGCAGCTCTTCAATGATGGGTTTCATGTTGATCCAAAGGCTTCCCTCAAAAGAGTATATCAGTACCTTTCCGCCGTCCACGAGCGCCGTGGAACACAGAAGTGTAGCAATAAACGCCACAAGCGTCAGTTGGCCCATCTCTGGGGAGACAGATTATTTGTTGATGATGAGCGGTTGCATATCATGGCACATTTTGTAATGGATCACTGATTAACCAATACTGCACTTTACACTCAGTTTACGCTAGATAACATGAGTGGGATAAAAACCAATATATCGTTGCTGTTGGGCAGACACCAATTCTTTTCTGTATATTAACACTGTAGTCCCCTCCAGTAGAAAGATACGATCACAAGGCGTTCTTTATGTTGTATATACAGACATGATTTAGCGTAAATGCCAAATGCTGTGATAACTAAAACATAAACATAAAATATACATTTAGTACGATATCCTCACAGAGAACAATAGTCATAATATACAAACAAATGTAACAATATATACCTCATTGGCCGCATCCACTTTGGGGGAATATCGGGGGGAAATCTTCTTTAATCAGGATCTTGACTCTTACAGCATATCTCTTTTACACAGCGATGCACTATGCTTGTTGCACGCTGGAGTGCTCTGTTCAGAATGAACTGTCTGCCCCAGCTCTGATAATAATTTACAGTGATCCTCTCCGGGCTCGTAAAACCATACACCCCGGCTAGAGCTCTGCGCTCTGCGGATCAAGCACTGCTAGAGGGCCGTATAACAAAAAAAAAGCACCAGGGGCGCACGCTCTTTCGCGGCTGCAGCTCCCAGGCTCTGGAAGAGCTTGCCCCTTCATATTCGCTCTGCCCCCTCCATTGGTGTTTTTAAGACTCACCTTAAGACTCATCTGTTCTCCCTGGCTTTTAATCCCTCCTGAGTCCATTTCTGCTTTCATGCTTATATTTTTGTCATTTTTATTATTGTGTTTTCTCGTTTATATTCTGTGTTTCCTCCTGCCTGTTCTCTGTTTTTGCCACTGATGTACAGCACTTTGGTCAACCTTGGTTGTTTTAAAATGTGCTCTATAAATAAAGTTTGATTTGATTTGATTTGATAATAAACCACCAACAGATCAGCTTCAGCCGTTTAGATTAGTATGACCTCTTAGTCACTATTAGAAAGATAAATCACCTCTATACACATGTAACCAAGTGTATAGCAAAGGATTTACTTTTATAGTTATGACAATGAATTACATGAATAGACCAGTAAACTGGGTTCCCCAACAAATGCAAGTTATTTATAAGGACTTGAGACAAAGTTCCAAAACACAGGAATTTATTAACTTTTAAGAACAGTATGGAATAACAAATATTTATTAGACCAATGTCCAATTTCATATATATATATATAATGCAGTAAAATGCGAACAATATCTTAAAAAACTAAGAACAAAACTAAACACACGCACTGAACCACACAGCATGCAGGAAAACAACAAGAGGAAATGGCTCCATTAAATAAAACACTAAAATCAGTCTAAACAAACAAAACAAAACAGCAGTGGTGACATCTATAAGGAAGTGAAAACAAAACATTTAGTACACTATAAAGTTAAACAAATAAATCATTGCAACAACAATTTGATATATGATGTATATACCGGTACCTATTTGAGTCTGTACGTGTTCATTCAAATCGGCCCCTCTGGCACATGAGCTCATCGCTTCCAGGCACATGAACTCACACTGGGTAGGGTAGTATAGTAACAAATAATTAAAATACTTATTTACAAAACACTTATTTAGTACAATATAAATAGCATCTATCCATCATGTTACTCACCAAGGCAGGGACAGATAAAAACACAATTAAGTGTCCTCACACAAAAGCGTCAACAGTAGCAGTGTTTCGAGCTTGTATAGATCTGCTACCGTTGCTATTTATTTTTTATTGTTTTGTTCATAATGTATGGTTTCCAGCCGACAGACTATATCATTAGTTAAGGAATACCTATGTCATTCCATGGTTCCACTCCTATGCCGAGGATGAGTGCTCATATAGGCGGGTATAGGAGTAAAGTAGGAGAGGAGTAGGTGTTACCGATGATATGAAGGCTCTAGATCTGTTCCATTCTGGTCAAACAGTATAGTAGTTTGGTCAAAGTAGTATAGTGCTGCTATTATGCATGTTGGCTCACTGGAAACACTCTGTAGTACACCAGTGGGTCTCAACTCAAAGTCCAAATGGCCTCGTATGGGTTTATAACTGAGTGTAAAAAAATTACCATTTGTACAGTGTCAGAGTTGTGGGGGTCCTTTGAATTAAAACGTTTGAGAACAACTGTAGTGTTGTACACTAAATGAAACAGCTGCCTTAATTAGTATCATTGGTAACACCTGTGAAGGAAGTATATAGGGAGAAGGGGCCCGGAAGTAGGAAGGGTTATTGTGCATAGACAGAGCCTATTCATAAAGAGTTCATGATAAATGGTGCATTTATATAGCACCACTAACTCTGGGGGAGCCCATGTTCGAACTGGCAACCTTGTGGTTTCCATCCGGCCACTATACCCCTGCTCCACCGCCGCCCAATGATGAATTAAAGATTCATTTAACGTGTGAGTTCATCATTAATCTGTCATATAAGCATTTTATGTGTATGAATTTGCACGCTCAAGACAAGTAAAGTGTGACCCAAATGAAATGGAGCTGCACAACATATTCACATTGACACACATTGCGCAAAGTAGCCTACAAGGTTTCCTCTTCCAGTTCATGAAGATCCCATCAACTCTATGCATCACTGGTCAAAAACCATCGTAACCTTACTCCACTTGAGCTGGATTTGGGTAAAGAAGTGATGGTAATATAATATAGCTAGGGCTAGGCCTATAGGCCTACAGTCAAAAATGCCAATTTTGGGGCATAGCCTATTGTGTTTTTTTTTTTTAAAGAAATACATTATTTTTCCACTCAAAGGTTAACATTTTGGACCAGAACGTCTACACAGAATAAATAGGCTACAGAGGCTAGAGCAGCAAATATTGACAAGTCAAAGTGCAGGGATAACCAGGCTCATTATCTTTAGCCTGCAGGTTTATCTGCCTGAAGCAGCTGAGGCAGGATTGTCTACTCAGTGGTGTAAAGTAACTACAGTAAGTATATGTACTCAAGTTAAGTACTGGATCTAATAGTAATCTCAGCAAGGCAAATGGCTTCTTGGTTAGAGTGGGTGACAATGTTATCACACGTAAAGATGAAATTACCTACCTAGGTTCCATCCTGGAGGCTAATCTTTCCGGTGATAAAATGGCCACCAACGTAATCAAAAAAATCAACCAAAGAACAAGATTCCTTTACAGGATCTCCTCACTGGTCAACAAAAACACCTTGAAGACCTTAACAGGAGCCCTCGTACAAGGTTTCTTTGACTATGCATGCACCTCCTGGTACCACAGCACCTCAAAGGCCCTTAAAACTAGGCTCCAGACTTCCCAAAACAAACTGGTCAGTCTCCTACTTGGCCTCACCCCCCGAACCCACCTCACCCCTGCCCACTTTGACAGGCTGGAATGGCTTAGGGGCGACGACAGAGTACAGCATCTTGCAATGGGTCTGGTCCACAAGATTCGATACACCACCAAGATACCATGTACCTGTCTAGATACTTCCTTAATGTTAACGAAGTCCACACCCACAACACCAGAGGGAGTGCAACGAACCATGTACAGCCCAGATTCGGCACAAACAAGGGACTAAATTATTTTCGCTCCTATGCCACCAAAATGTGGAACGCCCTACCAACAGTCATTAAGACATGTGAATCCCTTGACTCCTTCAAAACCGCTGTCAAAGGGCACCTACGGACGGCTGCAATTCGAAACTGGCCTCCGTAAAATCTGAATCCCCCCCCCCCCTTTTTCCCCCACTGTAGGCTATTATGTTTCTTTTCCATTTTTACCTCCTTTATGATGAATTCCTGTTCTGTTCTTTAGAAGTGTCTATTTGTACGTCTCTAAATGTTTTGATGAATTGAACATGGTGGACCCTCTTGTAAACAAGTGTAATGCTTAATTGGGTCGTCCACTCACAGTTAACAGTCTTTGTATTGAGTTTGTGCTTGAAATGTACTGTAATTCTGCAAACTGTTAATAAATATTTCAATCAATCAATCAAAAAACTACAATCTTGCTTTACTGTACTGAGGTAGCCTATTTGTACTTCACTTGAGTATATGTTTCCAATTTCCAATACTTAGTAGATTGCATAATGAGTAGGATAAATTTACTATATATGGCACTTTAAGTTTATAATGCCAATACTTAGGCTACATTTCGATTTCCGGATACATTGCAGTAGGCCTAATTGATCATTTTAAGGTCAACGTTATTTTCAACCGAGGTTCATAGCCTATGTTTTAGGTTGTTATTAGAGAAAGTAATTGGTGAGTGTTATTTTTTCATTTGCTGCTTTCTTTCGTTAACACAATTGATGTGTCTTTCTTACAGGGCTCCGTGGATTAATTTACCTAATTCCTTTGTTGGAGTTGCTGTTGAAATGAATAGGAGGTCCAAGCAGGCATATTTCCTTCTTTCCATTTATTGATCAGCAATCAGTTACAGGTTACAAGCATTCGCATGGTTACAGCATATTGAGGCCTTCGTCCCAGGCAGAGCGCCTAGGTTCCCCTAGCTCACAGTTCTAACTGATTCTCCGTTCCATCTTATACATCCCCAATCTGTGGGTGTCACCTTGTCCCTGTGTGTGTGTGTGTGTGTGTGTGTGTGTGTGTGTGTGTGTGTGTGTGTGTGTGTGTGTGTGTGTGTGTGTGTGTGTGTGTGTGTGTGTTGACCCTTAAGGCTCTATTGCCTCTTGTCAACAAGTTACCACAGGTGGTCTTATTTTCAAAGCATTCTTCAGTGTGGTAAAACCTCACAATGTCCACTATATAGCAGGATCTCACAGCTGTTACGAACTGACTATCTTAAAGTGTCCCTAGGCTCTCTTATAGTGCTTGCTATTCCAAATGACCTCTTCGCTTAGACCTCTCTGCATGTGAACTCCTATAGGCTGAAGTGTTCTGTGTAGGCTACAATTATGAGATATGTTGAGAGGCATAAGCTATCAAAATATACATCACAATTTTATAGCGTTCTTTTTTTTATGATTATGACTACTAGATTATGACTACTAGACCCCAGGAAATTACATCTTACCACAAAAGATCACAGGTCTAAGGATCTACTGAATCAGAATGTGAAGGGGGCCAACTCAGTATGTCTGACCCCCCTGTCTGTCCACTCAGTCAGTGAGTGGGGGGAGCCAGCGCCATTGATCTGATCAGTCGCTACTCGCTATGCTAAAAGGGGGACATCTCTCTCCTTCCTTTGTCTGTCTCTCAGCAGTCAGCAGTCTGTCGGTGAGGAGTTGAATTGAGGACGAGCTAGCTGGTGTCTTTACGTTAGGAAGGTGAGTAGTAACAATAATAATAGTAGCCTAATGTAATACTGTACACACGTATGTGTGACTGTAAATATGCGTAGTTGCGGGTTGCTTTGCCCCCTAGTGAAGTTAGCACCCCATATGATGCAAACATATAATATTGGTCATTGGTGTCATTCTTTAGTGCTGGATTTGTGCTATATTGTGCTGTAAATATAAGATAATCTGTGCTAGTATAATGTTTTGCGATATTTTAAGTAAATATGTTTATAAGCCTGGCGTACTTGTGCCCCCTCTTGGCCAGACCCCGTAATGACATGCCTGCCTAGTAAAATAATAATTTATATAAATATATATATATATCAAAATAGCACACTTTCAATTTCAATGGCACAAATTAGAGCACATAAAGCACTAAAGAATAAGATCATTTTGTTCAATTTGGACCCAAGAAATGGGGGGTGCAAGGCTCAGAAAAAATAGGCTAAACTTAAAATATCTAAGAAATGATCCCAGCACAAATTATAAAATGTTTATTAGATAGTTATTAGATTTAATGTAAATATGAGTGTTCTGACAAGTGCATGGAAATGAATAAATAACAAACTTTAGGCTAATTTATAATTTGTCATAAATAATACAGTGGTGTTCGCTAGAGATAATTGACTCACAGCCATAACTTATTTGGTCAGTGATCCTGCCACAATGAACTATAATAATTTGACCTGTTTCAGTTTTGTGATACTTGGCTATTGAAGTCTTGGCCGGTGTTGACACTGGAATCCTCAATTTAAGATGTAACTTCTGAATGATCGGAATAGAATGCTTAACCACTTCTGTCCGTTTACATTGTTCCATTAAAGAAAATCTAATCGATCGACCATTGGAAACATGGTGTAGTTGCAGTCATTCTACTTCATATTTTAATCGGGAATGGACTACAACACTTCCAAACATAGAAGTGCTAGCCTAGATTGATAGGATTGTTTAGTTAACACACAGTGAGTGAACTATTGACTGATTGGAACCTTTTGAACCTGTATCTTAGTTCATCATGATGCAAGGAGCCGTGGTGGTGTGGATTCTGTCCGCGCTGGTATGTCTGGGTACCAGCGCTTTTTTAAAAGGAAACGAGGATCTGGGAGCCTTTGAGCCAAAATCTGTCTTGACAAATTATGAAAAAAAAGGTAACAGCTGACCAGAGTTGGATTTGGCCGGTGGAGACATGTCTTATCCCTCCTTCTGGTCATACTAACTAACTACTGGTAACTAACTAACTAACTCTATCTATCTATCTATCTATCCATCTATCCATCTATCCATCTATCCATCTATCCATCTATCTATCTATCTAATGTAGACTGATATGTTTGATAATATCACAATTTGATAAAATTATGTACTTGTTACGATGCTAGCCACATTAAAATGTGCAAAAATAGATCTACAGTACAAGCTAAAGTGTTGGAAGAAGTGTAGGGTTTAAGTGCTTAAGAAAATATCCCCCTCTGTTTTTTTTCCTGTTTTCTTTTTCACATATCGAACCCAGCACCTTCAGGTCATGAAGATAACAGTGCAGACCACGCTGCAAACAACCTCTCCATGGTGCAATCTGCCATGGTGCAATCTGCAAACAAAGCTTTTGCCTTCAACCTGTACAGAAAACTGGCCGCTCAGACGGACAACCAAGGCAAGAACATCTTCTTCTCGCCCTCCAGTGTCAGCCTGGCCCTGGCAGCCTTGTCTGTAGGGGCCCGGGGCCAAACCCACCAGCAGCTCTTCAGTGGTCTGGGCTTCAACAGCTCCTTGCTGAACCAGGCTGACGTAAACCAGGCCTTCCGAGGACTTCTGACCAAGACCTCATCAGAAGACGCTCAGATCAGTGCAGGAATTGCAGTGTTTGTGGACAATAAGTTCAAGCCACACACTGAGTTCCTGGATGCTCTCAGGCAGTCCTACCTGGCGGACGGGGTCAATGTGGACTTTAACAATTCCACAGAGAGTGCTGCTACCATCAACAAGTATGTGGGGGAGAAGACCCACGGCAAGATAGACCAACTAGTGGAAAACCTGGATGCTGACACCCTCATGTATCTCATTAGTTACGTATACTACAAAGGTGAGATCTCTGAGTTGTCATTCAATTCTTACATTTTTAGAATAATTTCATATACCAGACAGAAATTAACAAATTAAATTAGTGTTATGCCTGCGATAATCAATGGGGACTGGGTCATTATTGAGAAATGTATCATGTATCATATGTGATAGCGTAGAGCTCTAATCACTGTGAAGGGGTTTATTTCTCAATTATGACCCGCGCCCCATTGATGATCCCACTTCTTACACGGCTACTGAAATAAATTAATCAATTGACCCAAAAGTAATAATAAAAGGAAAGGATTTCATTGCCGTAATGAAAGTATTCCATTCATTTCCAGTTACTGCGTTGCCTATTTCTCACTTCAAATCTGCTTTCAAAAACATTATTGACAATTTATTACATTACATTATTGTAAATTACATTACGTTTGTTTACACAGCTGCCATGTTGGATATGGCAACACTCACTGATATGAGCACGTGCTTTGATTAGACAATGATCTGGTATAGAGTTCAGTGGTCATTATTCAAAAATAACACACAGCTGAATTCTTTAATTTAGTTCAGCAGTCAAGTCAAAATGCTGAACTAAATGACACAATTCAGCGGCAAGCCATCAGCATGTGCACACCTCAGAGTTACGGTGGACCTTGCAAATAAAAGTAAAACATGACAATTGACAACCAATAGTGGACTCTTAATAGAACATAGTAATTGGGTCTCGCCACAGACATGTTTGTCCGTGTACAGACATATTGATGACCCCTGCTACAGTCACCTTCGCTTATCCTCATCGTTGTTTCTATTGTTTTCCGTCAAACAGGAAAATGGAAGACTCAATTTGACCCCAAAAAAACTCGGGAGGAGGATTTCATCGTGGATGAGAAAACCGAAACCAAGGTACTCCATCCCATAACACTACTATCTTACTGACTGTCTTTTTATTGGTTTGCCTCCGATCTGAACGAACAGAGCCACGCGACAAAACATAAACTTTGAGAGAATACAAACCTGCATGCCATGGTAGCAAATAAAGTTAGCCACTTTCCGACGAGTTCCGACCAGACGCTGAATTGAGACGTGAGTGTGACATCATTTCATTCATAAATTGTACTGCCCTGAGAGTGCGGCTGGGCAATGAATGGCATGGCCGCAGTGACGTAGACTCCGTGGGGGGGGTGGGGGGGGGGGGGGGCTCGAGCCCCCATGAAGAATTAGACCTGAATATATCATTACTCTATGGAATATATTCGCCTCGGTCCGTCCCGTTTGTACCGCGCCAGGTCGCGCCGCGACCGTTCGCGCAATTCTCGTCCTTGCATTGACTTTGTATGTAATCGCGCCGCTCTGACCATCCAAGTCTGAACGCACCTTAACACCTCTTTTGTCCTGGCCCGGGTGGCGGGTGGTGGGGGGTGGACCGTGTTGCCTGTCCTATTGTACACATGCAGATCAGGCATTCAAATGCTAATCTGGTGGCTTGTTTCACCCCAGTTTATTTCGGTGTATAAACTGGGGGAGATGGGGGGGGGGCCCCCATGACGATTATAAAAACATTTCGTCTCTGCATGGCCGAATACTATTACTGGGCGTTATCAACTGAATAAAACATATAGTCAGTGGACGGGAGTGGCCATTGGCCAATATGCCCTGTGAATTGCCACAGTGTTAATGTGCTGCGATTTCACATGCCGGCATTAAATGGCGTCGGCAATATATCATGTCACACTACAGAGGAAAAATGTCTGCATTGTTATCAAAGTGTGAACGCAGAGCGTCTCGATTAGAACGTGACAGTGACAGTGCGTCATGGCGGTGCTTCACTGTTGGGCCGTTTAATACGGCGTGCTGCTGCTGCATATAGGTCATTTTTACCACGGATCCTCGTGTTTGGAACAGCGAGGTAGATCTAACAAGCTCACAACGTGCAACAGCTTTGAGTCACCTAGCCAGCACTTTCAAAGCATATTTAGGCAAAATCTGTTGCCAGAACCAGCAGAGTTTCTTAATCTTTGGCCACCGTGGTGGGACCTATTTTTGTCAGTGCCTTACCCCGTTATCCCTAAACCTCTTTGCCTTTATATTTAAAAAGAAAAGTGAATAGTTCTACAAGCTCACGAAGGCTCTTCTAAGTGGTTCACATGGGCAGCGGTGGCCGAACGGTTTGCGGAGCGGTCTTGATACCGGAAGGTCACCAGTTTGAATCCCCGGACCGGCACGTTCAAATTACCACCGCTGAAGTGCCCTTGAGCAAGGCATTGAACCCCTACCATGAAATGTTCTATGAGCAGGGCGTGGCTGTAAACAAGCATCTCGAGCTTAGTCCACTGGGTAAACAAATAACTTTGCTTACTTCCTTTGACGTTGCAGGTTCGTGTCCAGATGATGAACAGGGAGGCCTGGGTTGATCAGTATTATGACAGGTCTATCAACACCGACGTCCTCCGTCTGCCCTTCAAATCCTCCTACTACATGCTGTTGCTGATGCCTTACGGAAATCTGGCTCAACTGGAGGAGCACATCTGCCCCATGCACTACGCCAAATGGCTCAATGGGCTGAGAAGGTTTGACATTACATTTGAGAAAAAAAAAGCATATACAATTGCAATTTATTTCAAAAATAGCCAATCTGCAAGCTCACACAATGTGTTTTGCGAGTGACCCGTTGTGAACTCTGAAAACTTGACATGCTCAAAATGATTACTTTCAGAATGTCATCATATTACATGTTACTTTATTACTTTAAATTGAAACGAATAATAATTATAATAATAACCCATGTCATTTATATAGCGCTGTTCAGGAGACCCAAAATCGCTTTGTTAGAATATTACTTTCTGTGCCAAGTAATGACAATTGCATTGTCAGAGATGAGTCAATTATTTCCCCATAGTCTTAAGTGTATTGTTTTTGCTTTTCCTTTGCAGTGAGGAACACTATATATCGGTTCCCAGGTTTTCCATCAAGACTAATGTAAACCTGAACGGTGTGCTGCGTCAGATGGGAATGACGGACATGTTTGGTGCTGCAGCAAATTTCAGTGGCATTGCAGAGGATGCGTTTGTGTCAGAGGTAAGAGCTGCCACAACGGATGAGGGTCTGACTGTCTTATTATGTCACAACAAATAAAAGGACAGATAGAGACAGTCGTCCATCAGTCCAGTAGCCATCAGACTGCTCAACCAAGCCATATGTTGCGTTCTATTCTCGGATTACTGCCAGATTCACTCATGGACTATGTGCACTACTACAGCAATGTATTCATGTCGTGTACCCCCAAATTGATGATACATTTAGCTGTGAACCCCTATTTTAAAAGATTTTGAGCCAAGGACCCCATAAAAAAATATAAAGGACTTACACACGTTTAAACTGTTCCTCATTTTGCTGGGGGACCCCCCTGGAACCCTCCAAGGACCCCTGGGGGTCCCCAGACCTCACTTTGAGAACCATTGCACTATACAGAACAATGACAGGTGCCTGTTACTGTCATTGAGGGGTGGAGTTAGGAGGTTTGACCGACAATTTGAGGATCCAATGGAGTTAGGAGGTATTTTGCGTGTCTTAAGTACCAGGTCTTATTCCCTAACTTGAGTAAACGAAAGACCTGAAGGCGTGGTCAATGCTCTTTGGCCACTCAGAATAGCCAAATGGCATTGACCACGCCTCCAGGTCTTTAGTTTACTCAAGTTAGGGAATAAGACCTGGTACTTAAGACACGCAAAATACAGCCCTTAGTCAGAAACAAACACTTTTCATTTGCTCAGTATTTGTGAAACCCACACACAGACGGGTGTCCAATAGCGTTGATTTATTAAAGAAAAACAATTAGTTGAAATACGTAGATAGGAGGTTTACGCCCGGCAGCGACGCTATACATTGTGCAACTGCAGACAGTCGGACAAAGTACAACATGACATTTTCAAATTGTGAGAATCACTGATCTAATCATTGATGGTTTATGTGCAGGTTGTGCACCAAGTCACACTGGACGTAGACGAGACCGGAGCCACTGCGGCTGCGGTCACAACCGCCAAATTCGTGCTGCAGTCTATGCCCCCGCAACTGCGCTTCGATCGTCCCTTCATGGTTCTCATCGCCGACTCCTCTCACAACATCCTGTTCATGGGAAAGATCGTCAATCCAAACCTCTGATGAGTCAAACTGCATGTGCTCAGTCATTCAAGGCAAGCGCAGATGTTGACCGATGTAACCCTATAGCTGACATCTAATAGTGTTTATATGTGTAGTTATCTTGGCTTGCCGAGTAGTTTGAATGTAAAGTAATTTGCAGACCAGTAAAAGCAGTGTTGTTTTCGTCGACTAAAACTAAGACGAAAAATGTTCGTCGACTACCTTTTTTCACTGACTAAAACTAAATAAAAAAGGAATCTATGATGACTAAAACTAAGACTAAATATACTGACAATTAATCAACAAATAAAAACTAGACTAAAAGAGATCCAGTTTTATGCCGCGACGCGTTGCGAGATTGTATATCTGCTATTTTCAGCATGCAACCAAAGTGTAAAATATGTCATTACGACGACATCAATGCCTGTCAAAACACATTTTAGTCGACTAAATCAACTGTAGATTTAGTCGACTAAAATCGTATGACATTTAGTCGACTAAAACTAGACTGAACACTAGAACATTCCAGGCGACTAAAATGTGACTAAAACTAAGTGATAACTATTCAAGAGACTATGACTAAAACTAAAATAGAAATTTGCTGCCAAAAACAACACTGAGTAAAAGCCACAAAATGTGCGTATACCATATCGTCTCTGTTGGGTGTCAAGAACTGTTTGTTACTTTTCAGGATATATATATTTTTTAATTATAGTATTATGTTTTAACGAACGATTGCAAAGCGGGAATGTTTCTTTGGACCCAGGAAGATTAGCCTTCACTGCTGTGAGGACTTAACGGGGGGATCCTTAATAAACAATGTGCCGCATTAAAATCATTTTGGGATGTCGTCTTTTTATTTTACATGAAATTCCTCTATTGCTTGCTTCACTATAGAAAAACAAAATCGTGTGAAGTGAGGGGTGCTCTTATCATCATACATCAGTGATACTCAACCTCAGGCCCGCGGGCCACATCAGGCCCGCGGGACCATTATGACTGGCCCACCAATGAAAATCTAAAAAAAAAAGAAGAAAAAAAAATCTGGAAAATGAAATAAAAATAAATAAATCTGAATGAAGTTATCTTTAATTACATTATTATAAGGGGGGGGGGGGGGGGGGGGGAGATGCAATGCAAATGAAAGACATATACTGTGTATCCCTATTCCCTGACATAATTTTATAGCTAAACGGACAGAATTCTATTTTATTTGAATGATAAAACCCAGCTGCCATTAATAGTTGGAAATGGAAATTGCGGAAATTGTAATTGCGGAAATGGTGGAAATGGAAATTGCGGAAATGGTAATTGCGGAAATTGTGGAAATGGTGGAAATGGAAATTGCGGAAATGGAAATTGCGGAAATGGAAATTGCGGAAATGGAAATTGCGGAAATTGCTCTTCACTTATAGCTATCTATTTTCAGGTAGATTGTTTTATTTTACTCAGTCAGCCATATCACTACTCATTTTTTTTCATGAAAAAGGTCATAGCTGGGTAATCTATTTTCAGGCAAATTGTGTTTATTGTATTTTATTTTACTCAGCCATAACAATTTATTTTCTGTTAACCAACTTGCTGGCTGGCAGGCAGGCAGACAGCTACTCATAGACAGGCAGACAGACAGCTACTCATGGAGAATTGGACAGGCAGGCAGACAGCTACTCATGGACAATTGGACAGGCAGGAAGGCAGACAGCTACTCATAGCAGACAGACAGCTACTCATGGACAATTGGACAGGCAGGAAGGCAGACAGCTACTCATAGACAGACAGACAGCTACTCATAGACAATTGGGCAGGCAGGCAGACAGCTACTCATAGACAGACAGACAGCTACTCATGGACAATTGGACAGGCAGGAAGGCAGACAGCTACTCATAGACAGGCAGACAGACAGCTACTCATGGACAATTAGGCAGGCAGGCAGACAGCTACTCATAGACAGGCAGACAGACAGCTACTCATGGACAATTAGGCAGGCAGGCAGACAGCTACTCAGACAGGCAGACAGACAGCTACTCATGGACAATTGGACAGGCAGGCAGGCAGACAGACAGCTACTCATAGACAGGCAGGCAGACAGCTACTCATAGACAGGCAGACAGTAAGACAGCTACTCATTGACAGACAGACAAATAACTTCATGGACAGACAGACAGACAGGCAGGCAGGCAGGCAAAGAGCTACTCATGTTATGTTATTATGTTATTATAACAGCTACTCATGTTATGTGCAATAATTTGTGCAGTTATGGAAACAGCTCTTTGTGTTTATGCAAGAAAATGTAACACATTTATTTATTTACATATTGTGTGCATGCACATTGTACTTTGATACATTTTGCGAAAATAAAGCAATTGAAAGAGAGAAGTTATCAAGTATCATTAATGTCGTAATTTTATCTACTGGCCCCTTGCCATTTTTGTAATGTGGCCCACAGGTAAATCTATTTGAGTATCCCTGTCATACATCATCTCATTCCGGCCAATCACAATTTGCGTCCTTACCTTTCACTCTTCACCTTTGTCTTTACACAAACTCGGAAAGCTGGGCATAGGAGGCTACCTCAAAATAAGTCGTTTTGATTGATCGTGTAAAAATTCTTAAGCACACAATATGCTGTAAAGATTGCCCATTCCTTAGAGATACTGCACCTCAGCAAGGTTTGCTAACTCTGACTGTTTATTGTGTTTTCATCCTGCCAAGTTTCCGTATTGTAGCCAGTGGAGAAAAGGGAAGTAATCAATCTGGGAAGTAACCCATCTGCCAAAAAAAAGGAAAAACAGTGCCATCTGCTGTTTGTTTCAGAATCTGTTCTTGAGAGAATGGTTGTATTTGAATTGAACTGCTTAGTAAAGTGGAATTAAATGTGGGTTGTCTTCTGTTATTTTTATTGATCAGATCCAAAACGTTGGATGTGTTCACGTAAGGTGGTAAACTCAGTTAACAAGTTGTATTGGCAGTAGCCTACTACTCGCTATTAGTCATCAGACTGATAGCTCTACAGTAGCCTATTACAGCAAAATTACAAGCCATTATTGTATTTTAGTGATGGAGCCTGTGACGTCAGAGCAGAGACCCTATAAAGGTGAAGGTGAGTTCATTTATTCACACTGAGACAAAGCACTGCACTGAGTTCATCCATCTAATAGAGCATCACCTACAGCAGAGTCACAGCACACTACATTGGATCCACAGCTGTCAACAATGGGACGCAGAAAGGCCACGAGGAAGCCAGCACCCAAGAAACAACAGATGGGTCTGGACACCCTGTTCACCTGCCCATTCTGTAACTACAACAACTCCTGTTCTGTCAAAATGGAAAGGACTCGTAATGTGGGAATTATAACGTGCTGTGTGTGCATGGAGGCGTACCAAACTCCTATACATTATCTGTCGGAGCCAGTGGATGTTTTCAGTGAGTGGATAGATGCCTGTGAACAGGCCAATGCATAGCCGTCCAAGGTCGGTGTGTCTGACGTCTTCCTTTGAATGCCACCATGCACAAAGAGACCCTGCACTGCCTGCAGCCTGCCAAAGTCACATGCACACAAGGGGCTCCTCATCAATATGTAGAAGAACATCCTAGGAACATCATGCCAGGATCAGAGAACAGGAGTATGATACTTTGATGTGAAGTAACGAGAAGCCATATGGAGTTGCTTCAGAGGCTGCAGTACTTGGAGGATTATACAGTGTGTTTGAGATTTCTATGTAATGTCTAGACTTGCTGCTATGAGAGGCCTTTAGAATTACATATTACTTCCTGCTGTATATGTAATGAAATAAATCACACTTGTGTGAAGTGAGGGGCGCCCTTGGGTGGCAAGCAGAAAGTCCATAGACTTGGCTGACACCGTCATGGTGGGGCATGAATAAGACAGACATAAAAAGACCATTGACTGCCACATGACGTCATGCGGGCACACACAAAGCCATGCGTTGTTGAGGGGCTAGCGCATATCAAATATCACACTTGTGTGAATTGAGGGGCGCCTTTGATAGCATAATAGCTTGTTGTGGTGCTGGTCAGTTTTGTCCATTTTAAAGCATATATAGAGCGGTGCCCGTGTTGTGATATCAGAACAGGCCAGATCCATATATGGAGATATAGGGGTGATCAGATCCAGACCCGAGGCTTTTGTGCTGGTCCTGGACAACCGGAAATGCATGTCCCCTTTTATGCCCATACATGGAGTTCTTTGTCAAACATGCCAAATGAGGCTTTTGTGCTGGTTCTGGACAACCGGAAATGCAGAGTACACGTTCCACCGATCTATCTGTGTCCCTTTTATACCCATATATGGAGATTTCTATATGTGTCACTCTGTGTCCCTTTATGGAGTTTATTCAGAACAGGTCAGCATATATGGACTATATATATGCTGACAGATAGATATATACTGCACGCACATTTTAAGCCAGTCACCGGTTCAATATAGCGGAACAGATGGATCTGAAGCTGTTCGTTAGTGAGGGCAATCCACATTGCCTGAAGCCGTTAGCGACGCTCCAACTGACAGGGGTTACATGTGAGGTTCAGCATGTCAACCCTGAAGAGCGAGTGGTGCCATTCCTCAGCTGTCCAGCCCTGCCAGCCATGCTTCTGCCAAGTGGACTGCACCTTTTCAGTGCAAACGCAATCTGCAAGTACATGTTTGAAGTGAGTGGACAGCTATCCAGTGACCAGTGCCTTCAATGGCTTGAATGGGAAGCCACAGAGCTTCAGCTGGCGCTTATGGAGGCCCTCCACATGGCTGTGCTGCACGGGAAACGAGCAGAGGCATCCAGGTGCCTCCAGGGACCCCTCAGCTACCTGGATCATAGTCTGAGGAACACCACCACACCATACCTAACGGCTGAAGCTGTTTCGGTGGCCGATATCGTTCTGTGGGCATCTCTGCACCCTGTTATGTCTGATTCCACCCTAACAGGCGAACACAAGGCACTGCGGGCGTGGTTTGACCGTGTGGCCATTCTGCAGGCCTGTCAGACTGCAGCTCAGAAGGCGCTGCAGGGAAAGGGCCTTGAGGCACTGAAGGGCTTCATGCAGAGGCAGCCTGCTCCACACTCCAGCCAGCGCAGAGACCCCCAGACACACAGCAGCAGCTCCACTGAGGGTGAGGGAGAACGTCAGTTCTCTGAGGAGGAGATGGCATCAGCTGCCGTCACATGGGGTCAAGGACTGGACAGCTGCTCAGTGAGCACAGAGAGACAACATCCCATCCTGCCTCAGGAGGGTAAGCGTAACATCCTGCTGACTAGTGCTTTGCCATATGTCAACAATGTCCCCCATCTGGGTAACATCATCGGCTGTGTCCTGAGTTCTGACGTCTTCGCCAGGTATGGTCGTCTGCGAGGCTGGAACCTGCTGTTCGTGTGCGGTACGGATGAGTATGGCACAGCCACGGAGAACAAGGCCAGAGAAGAGAACCTGACACCGCAGCAGATCTGTGATAAATACCACACCATCCACTCCAGCATTTACAAGTGGTTCCAGATCGACTTTGATTTCTTTGGCAGAACCACCACAGAGCAACAGACAAAAATAGCCCAGGACATTTTCAGGCGGCTACACAACCACAAGTTCCTGGTGGAGGACACGGTGGAGCAGCTGCGCTGTGAGAGCTGCCAGCGCTTCCTGGCCGACCGCTTTGTGGAGGGGGTCTGTCCTCACTGTAGCTTCCCAGAGGCCCGTGGGGACCAGTGTGACGATTGTGGTCGACTCATCAACGCCGTAGAGCTCGGGGATCCCCAGTGTAAAGTCTGCCGGCAGTCTCCCGTCATCCGCTCATCCAAGCACCTGTTCCTGGACCTGCCCAAGTTGGAGAACCAGTTGAAGGAGTGGCTGGACAAGTCGACCAGTGCAGGAGACTGGACATCCAACGCCAAACAAATCACGCACTCCTGGCTGAGGGACGGACTGAAGCCGCGCTGCATCACCAGGGACCTGAAGTGGGGAACACCAGTGCCCGATCACCCTGACTTTGCAGAGTGTGCGGGGAAGGTGTTCTACGTGTGGTTCGACGCCCCTATTGGCTACCTGTCCATCACCGCCAACTACACAGACCAATGGGAGAAGTGGTGGAAGAATCCGCAGCAGGTGGAGCTGTACAACTTCATGGCGAAAGACAACGTGCCATTTCACAGCGTGGTGTTCCCATGCTCCCTGCTGGGCGCTCAGGACAACTACACCCTGGTCAACCACCTCATCGCCACCGAGTATCTGAACTATGAGCGTGTCAAGTTCTCTAAGAGCCGTGGCGTGGGCGTGTTTGGAGACATGGCGATGGATACCGGCATCCCCTCAGACGTGTGGCGGTTCTACCTGCTGTCCGTGCGTCCAGAGAGCAAGGACTCTGACTTCTGCTGGGATGACATGGCTACCAGGAACAACTCTGAGCTGCTTAATAACCTGGGAAACTTCATCAACAGAGCAGGGATGTTTGTCAGTAAGTTCTTCGAGGGCTGTGTGCCTGTAATGGACCTGCAGGACAAGGACAAGATGCTCCTGGCCCAGGTGGGCTGGGAGCTGCGCCAGTACATCCAGCTCATGGACAAAGTCAAAATTTGCAACGCTTTGAAACACATCCTCAACATCTCTCGCCATGGCAACCAGTACATCCAGGACAACGAGCCGTGGAAGAAGATCAAGGGAGGAGACTCCGACAGGCAACGTGCAGGCACAGTGACCGGTGTGTCTGTGAATATTGCGTGCTTGCTGTCTGTGATGTTGCTGCCATACACGCCGACGGTCAGCCAAACCATCAGAGATCAGCTCAATGCCCCTCAGGCGTGCATCAACACCTTTCTGAAAGGTACTGGCAGCTTTGTCTGTACCCTGGCTGCTGGCCACCGCATTGGCACCGTCAGTCCTTTGTTCCAGAAACTAGAGGCAGACCAGATTGAGGCTTTGAAGGAGAGCTTTGGTGTACAGCAGACAAAGCCACAGAACGCCGCTGAGGCCACGCCAGTGGCTGCGTCAACCCCGGTCACTGTGTGCAGCGGTGACCCAGAACGAGTTCAGCAGCTCATAGAGGCCGTGGCCCAACAGGCGGACAAGGTGCGAGCGCTGAAGGCCGTTCTCACAGGGGAGGTCGCCAAACTACTGGACCTAAAAAAAACAGCTGGCTTTGGCAGAAGGGAAGAGCCCTGAACTGGCACAGCAGAAGGGCAAGAAGAAGTGAGGTATATTAAAGCACATTTAAAATGACCCAAAGAGGTTAGTCAGAGCAAAACTATTCATGTTACATCGAAGGTTTCAGGTATCATACTGGAGAATGTGAAGATGTACACTAAGAGAGAGAGATGAGGGTATTTGCCACTTCGCCACTATTCAACCTTATCTGTGTGTTTTTATACACAGATAAGCCCTGGTGTATTGTCATTGGTGTTCTGTAGCTCTGTGGGCGCACTTTCGAAGCTGTCTTCCACCTACGTATTTGTCCAAAATTGACATAAGTGGAAGACACTCGGTAGGCTCTCAGAAACTATAGGGACTGTGGACAGGTAGGGTTGCCGTAGGAATACTGGAGAACTCGGCCCGCCGACTCTTCTTCATCTTTGGCGAGATTTCTTCCCCTTTCGGCGACTCTTCGTCACTTTCCGGTTCGAGTTCTGTCTGAGAACTCGGTCCGAAAGTGACGAAGAGTCGCCGAAAGGGGAAGAAATCTCGCCAAAGATGAAGAAGAGTCGGCGGGCCGAGTTCTCCAGTATTCAAAAAGAGACAATGTCGTATTGCATGAATGAATTGGACAAAGCTGCATGGCTAGTCCGACGGGGTAATGAAAGCAGACAGTGTCAAATTAATACATAGATAATTAAAGTTCCAATTTTGAAGCACTGGTTAATGGACAAAAAACCAAAATGAACTGAACCAGTTCCCATTGGGAACCAACCGGTGTAAAAGGAGTATATGGCTCCATCAACTAAATATGGTAAAGGTGACAAAAATGTCCCCGGTATCGACCCGTGTCATTTTGGGTTCTGTGTTAAAGATCTTCGAGAAGGTAATTGAGCAACTCAATGAGTGCTTATAGGAACAATCTTATGTACAAAGTAAGGTTTTAGAAAATCATATTCAATTGTCAGTGTCACATATGTTTGTTTTTAACATAACAAATTGAGAAAGAGCTATAGGTTATAAATACCGGTAGTCCTTTTAGACATGGCTACAAATTTGTTCGTGTTATGTTTAACTATTATTAGTATTAGTGCGTCGGCTCTAATTATACAGTATTTGTTTTATTTTTTAGACATGAGAGCAGTGTTGGCGTTTCTATTGGTCGCGTCTGTTTGTAGTTTATTTGTTTTGTTTTGTTTTTCTTTAGACATGGCTGCGTGCAGTGTTGGTGTTTCTATTGGTCGGGTCTGTTTGTAGTTTATTTTAGACATGGCTGCAGTGTTGGGGGACGCAGTCACAGAGGCAGAGCAAAATGATCGTTGTTTCCACAAAGAAAGCATCAAAGGCAGCCCCGATGAGGAGGCCCGACTGGAGAGACAACACTACTGGAAGATCATCGATGCCTTTAGATACTACAGGTACGAAAACACCACTAACGGATGACAATACACTGGATGCTAACAGTTTAGCTAACAGAAGTAGCATAATAGCGCGGAAAAACAGCCGATCTGCAAGCTCACAACGCGTCACCTCGCGACGCTTTGTGAGCTTGTAGATCTGCTGTTTTGGCAATACATTTGAACAGGGGTTAATTCAGGACGTTATTGTTATTCACATTTAGTGCTTATCTCTGCCGACAAACTGTACTTAAATGGCACATCATATTTTAGACAATACCTCATCCATATTGGGATGATTTTGTGGTTTTGGAATGGTGCTTGCCAGGCCTTGCCTTGAACACAATTATTACACGAGATATTTTTTGATTGATTGATTAGTTTATTAGACTGGCATAAATGTAAAAACAGCAACAGAACAGAGTACAGTCAAACACTTATTCCAAAAGGGATAGCACAAAAAATATATATCTAGAAAACGTCCTTGGGGTCTTGTTTCTATTTAGGCCCTATGCAATCAATTCATAGACTAGCCCCTTTCGGCACCCTCTGTTACCTTTTCTGAATTTGTAAGGCGGTACCCTAGGGTCCCTCGTAGCTTATTCCACCCTCCATAGGACGCAGATTTACCGACTGTCTGTTCGCGGAGACCTGCTCGCTCGCTTGAGTGTTGGTGAGATGTTTCAAAGATGCATAAAACAGCTTTAGGAGACCGCCGCAACGTTTGCGAAACGGCATTTAAGTACTTTTTTTCCCATTTTGCTTCGCCAAACTCTTCTCTCCTCTCTCTTCCTTGTTGACTTCGCATTGTACCGCCTCCCGAGCGGCGACTGGCTAGCTACACGTCCTAGTTACTGCATCTGATACTGCATCTGATAGTACCTGTAGTATCTTTGACCAGCTCAGTGGCCTTGTGGTTAGAGTGTCCGCCCTGAAACTGGGAGGTCGGGGTTCGATCCCCGGCCGGGTCATACCAAAGACTGTAAAAATGGGACCCAGTGCCTCCCTGCTTGACACTCGGCATCAAAGGTTGGATTGGTGGGTCAAATCTACTAATCAAATGATTCCCGAGCGCGGCGCACGCTGCAGCTCACCGCTCCTTGGCTGCGGCTCACCGCTCCAAGAGATGGGTCAAATGCGGAGAACAAATTTCACTGCGGTAACGTGTGTGACAAATCGTATGACTTTGACTTTGACTTTGATTGGCCGACCGCGTGCATGCAGGATGTTTATAATGCTGTTGTGTTGTGGGAGGCAGGACATGGCGGAAGAGACAATTTCAGCGAAGCAAAACTTCCAAAAAAGATAAAAGAATACTTAACGGCAACAGCGGTTAATGCCGTTTTGCACACGTTGCGGTGGTCTCCTAAAGCTGTTGTATGCATCTTTGACACATCTCACCAACACTCAAGCGACAGAGCAGGTCTCCGTGAACAGACAGTGGGTAAATGTGCGTCCTATGGAGGGTGGAATAAGCTACGAGGGACCCTAGGGTACCAAAATTCAGAAAAGGCAACCGAGGGTTCTGAAAGGGGCTATTCATAGACATGGCATGAAGAACAACCACCAAATTCAATATTATCCATAACAACAAATAAAATAATGTCAGGAGAAAATAAAACATTATGTACAGAGTGGGAAAGAAAGAGGGAAGGATTGTATGAATAATGCTCAGTACAGTAGGCCTAAGTATCCTGGACCATGAGCTGTAATTATTTGACACATAATAAGTGGGGGTAAAAGCTAATCATTTAACCGAAGAACAGAATCAGAATGCCATCACTATAGTCACTACAGTGTAATGAAGCCTTTAGGAGAAGACAACACTCATGTCATATTATGATATTACGATATTACGATATCTAGTCTGATATTATGACAACATCGATATATTGATGTATGCCCACTTGCCCAGCCCAAATGGTAGCCTCGTTTCTTTTGCACGTATGCCCAGCCCAAATGGCCCATTTATTTTGCACATCTCATAACTGATAACTATGAATTGAATATGAAGGACCCCAATGGAAACGAGCCATAGGCATTCTTGGGGTTTAAATCAATCTCAACAGACCTTGTGTTGAACTGTACTTTCCTATGCTGTACTGTTAATAAAGTATTCAATCAGTTAATCAATCAATAACTCGTCAGTGTTTATAATCTAGATTCTAGAACAGTGGTTCTTCTGCGCTGCATACGGAACTCGCCTATCGGCTCGCTTCGCTTGTTCCTGCAGCAACGCAGGCGTGCCACAATAACACTGGCTCCTTTTGTAATGACGGGTTGTTGAATTGTGTGTTTTTGCGTGTGTCAGGGACCATGTCCAGGAGCAGGTGAAGCGCGCAGAGTGTCAGTTCCGCAGTCTGCAGCCTCACCACCAGATGCTGCTGCCGGCCGTGCTACCCAACCTGGCCCTCATCAGCCAGTGTGTGGAGCACAACCAGGAGGTGCTGCAGGCCATCGTCCTCAACTGCATCCACATGTTCGAGAACATGGAGTACGGCGAGGAGGTCAGACGCCTAAACGTTTGACCTTTTTATGGAGCACCGAAGTCTCCACGTGATTGACTCATCCATTCATTATTCCCATAGACTTGTTTAATATGGCGTAAAATAAACAAATGAGCCAATGTTATTCTCCATAGACGTAGAGAAATTACTTCCGTGAACCAGGGGATGAACAACTGACGTCATGATTTGGGTACTCAGTGCTTCTCAAACTGTCATGTCAAGGAACCCCAAACTGATGTATTTAGCCGTGGACCGGACCCCATCTTTTTATCTTTTTAGAGGGGCGCTAGCCCCCTTACTGGAGGTTTGAGGGTGTATGTAAACACAGACATTGTGCTAACGCAAGCATTGAATGCCATTGACAATGAATGGCTAGTTTTGACTCACTGCGGACCCCATCTGAAAATGTTTGTGCCTGAAGAGAAGATTTGTGTTTTTTTTAATTATTTTGTATTTTCAAAATTATAAAACAATGTCCAAACACTTTCAAGATTGTTCTAAAAGGCTCAGAAATAGCAGATGTACAAGCTCACAGCGCCGTGAGCTTGTACAACTGCCATCTTTGAATAGCTAACATAGAAAACATGGATGAAGTTGTTAAAATGATGGTCATTGCTTTATTAAGTTACACAGTAACACATTTAGCTGGGGACCCCCTGGATATGCGGCCTTTCATCATTTGACTGACCGCTCGAAAACAATTGTAGGAAGTTGATTGATGACATTTTGTCTCCTCTCCAGGACGATCTGAGGAAGGTGCGTCCGCCCTCGACGTTCGACATGGACAAGCTGAAGTCCACCATCAAGCAGTTTGTGAGGGACTGGAGCGAGACTGGCCAGGCCGAGAGGGACACCTGCTACAAGCCTCTCATCCAGGAGATCCAGAGACTCTTCCCTGCGGATCGATAGTGAGTTGCATGCATGTTCTGCATTGAAAGCCTTTAGTTTAACCCATTCTGAACGGGAACCCATTTTGGTGTTGGCATCGTGTCGTGCTTTAGCTATTGAAAAATAGCAGATCTACAAGCTTGGTGGCGCGCTAAGAGCTTGTAGGTCTGCTATTTTTTGAACTGACATTTTTAGAATCTGATCTCAGGTCAGAATGGGTTAATCAGACCAGTGTGTGTCCGGTGGAAACCTCGTATGAATCTGATCTCGGGTCAGAATGGGTTAATCAGACCAGTGTGTGTCCAGTGGAAACCTCGTATGAATCTGATCTCGGGTCAGAATGGGTTAAAGGTAGCTCTCCACTGAACCGAGGTTGGCGGCGGTAAGTGTTGGAACATCTGCCGTGGGTACACTGTCGTGTCGGGTCGCCGTCCATGCAAGCTCGTTCGACCGTCGGATAGCAGCACGCTTGTTTTTGGAACAGCGCATCAAGCCATCTGCAATTCTTAGCACCGCACCGTCTGTCGGCGTCGGCTCTCATGCACGTCGGCTCTACGGATATATCAATATTCTATCGATGCCACTATGACTTTTTGATATCGCAACGTCGTTGTCAAAATAAACGAATTGTCAAAATATCACAGTCCTGCTAGCGCATGTCGACCAGACGTTTTCAATGTGACATGTATTTTATTGTGTCAGTGATTTGTCCAAGGTCAGCGTGCTGGTTCCGGGGGCGGGGCTCGGCCGACTGGCCTGGGAGATCGCGCGGCTGGGCTACATCTGCCAGGGCAACGAGTGGAGCTTCTTCATGCTGTTCTCTTCCAACTTTGTGCTCAACAGGTAATCCTGGACCCGTATAAGCCACCAGTTTTATTATCCTGGTAGGGTGGGACCCGAGTGGAGCACCTCTGCACTAATGCATACGTCGTTGCTGTCGGGCAGAATCCTCTCATCTCCATATTCTAACTGTTTGTGTTTTCTTTGTCTTCGTGAATGAATGCCCGACTTGATCATACTACAGTGTCACATGAAAGCATCAAAAGTAGCAGATATGCAAGCTTTAGAGCTTGTTGATCTGCTATGTTTTGAACCCTAAAAAGTAACAGTTTTGGGAGGTTTCCAACCCACAGAGATGATATGCAGTATATACTCATACAAACTCAAGTTATCGTTATCTCCTTTGCCATCATATGCACCAGGTTGTGACTTGCATAGGCGTGCAATGTTCATATTTATTGGTGAAAGATTGTACAACTCACATCAGTCCAACTATAGCTGGCAACTTGGCAAGGGTCAGATCGTAAGAGAAGTATATTAGACACACATGTCAGTGGTAAAGTATTTATTTAGTTTTGCTGTAAAAGGACCGAGTACAGAGAAAAGAGCTATATACATTTGATTTATTATTACAGTAATTCTGTGTCAAACACAGAAAAAAGGGATCTTTGTAGTTATACACAAGATAAGATTATGCTTGTGACATAAGCTGACCAAGCTGTAGCTAAAATGTAATGTAAATGCATGTAAAATGTCACAAGTCAAAAGGTGAACAACTTAACAGATAAGTTGTTAATAATAATTCTACCACAATGCATCCTCACTATCTGTTCTGTATTCTTGCAAAAAAATACATTTTGTTTAATGTTTAATACATTTCATATAAGTGCTGGACCCAAGTTGATCAGTGTTTGATTGGTGGTGATTCCTAGTGTTGCAGTGTCTGTAGCCCAGCTTGTCCATCTACTTATAACATACGGCTCCCCTCAGGTGTGACAAGGTGAATTCTCTGACCCTGCACCCATGGATCCACCAGTTCAGCAACAATAAGAAGTCTTCAGACCAGACACGATCCATCCGCTTCCCAGACGTGAACCCTCAGGGTCTGCCGCCTGACGCTGACTTCTCCATGGTGGCCGGGGACTTCACAGAGGTGTACACGGAGCCCGGTCAGTGTTAACCCATTAAGAAGACCAGGAAAGCATCTGTCATTTTAGATTTGAGCTAAAAAGCATTATTTTATACTTTTGGCTATTCATAAAGGGCAGATATACAAGACGATTTACAATTTAGGCATTTAGCAGATGCTCTTAATCCAGAGCGACTTACATTAAGCAAGAACAAAAAAGCATGGGAATACATCACATAAAAAGCATTTATCATGAAACATGCGTAAGTTAAGAAAGTAACAGTGGAATATCTATATAATGAAACTATACATATATACTATACTATGCTATACATATGTACTATGACTTCTGGGGTCCCTGGAACAAAATATTTTGAGATGGGGGTCGGCGACCAAATACATATAATTTTGGCGGTGCTTCGCATGAAAAGGTTTGAGAACCACTGATATAGAAACATGCGTTTTTCAGGAAACTGTTAGTATTTAGAAGACATTTGTAGAAACGGTCTCAGGTGAATGGGACTTCCAGGAGGTGTACACAGAGCAAGGTCAGTGTTAATAATCCTCTCACGAGGACTGATAATGATGCATCTTTTTTAAATATTGCTGGAAGGACCATACAACGCATATTTGAATATTTGAAAACAATTAATATATGGAACAACTGTGCTTGAATCTGTAAACTTTGTGCCGCAAGTTAAAGTCCTTCTAAGCTTTGTAACTGTGGTAACTCCTAATATACCAAATGTTATTCCCGAACAATTGGAATTGATACTATCCCTATGCTGGTATAATGAGCTTCTCTCTCTTTTTTCCCCCCCTCCTTTTCATATATTTTACTCTCACTCTTTCGCAGAGTCCTGGGACTGCGTAGCCACCTGTTTCTTCATTGACACGGCTCACAATGTCTTGGACTACGTAGAGACTATCTGGAAGATTCTCAAACCCGGAGGGGTCTGGATCAACCTGGGTGAGTCATGGACACAGTGGTCCCCACTCTCTGACCAACATAATGTTCTGTCGTATAAACACTGTTAAAATGTGACAAACAAACTGATGCCGTGTCACCAGGTCCACTGCTGTACCACTTCGAGAACATGGCCAACGAGTTCTCAGTTGAACTGAGCTATGAAGACATCAGGTCGGCCATCATTAAATTTGGCTTCCAGCTGGAGGTAAATAGAAACTCATCTTCAGTGCTCCTAAATCTATGGCGCTCTCCATGGTTTTGATCAAAACGGCAATGTTCCGTCTTCAATGTCTGTCTTTAATCAAGCATCTCGTTTGGAATATAAACACTTCTAGAGAGAGATGAGATGTGATGGTGCGAGTTAGTAACTGCAGATTATGCCTCCCGGTTTTGGGGGGGGGGTAATGGAAGGCAGGGCTTTTCAGATCAAACTAATATCCTTTTGTATGAACGTCATACTGTATGTTTCGTTTTTCCTCAGGTGGAGAGAGAGTCGGTGCTGACCACGTACACCGAGAACGACCGCTCCATGTTGAAATATGTCTACGACTGCGTCTTCTTCGTGGCACGGAAACCCTCAAAGCGCTACGCCAACGGTCACCCAGACATGCCATTGCGGATCTCGCCGCCGCCTGCCAAGTCGCCGCGGCGAGAGGGGACCAACGACCTGACGTGACACACATTTAAATGACGTGTAGCGAGGAGTGATGATCAATTTTAACCGATTCACTGAAGAGAAAGAAACAAAAAGACAATGAACTCTGTTTTTTTCCCCCCCTTTCTGTCATTTTTATTTTTATCTAACGTGTCTCTCTTTGACAACATTGTCCGATAATATTCCTGGTGAAACCTGCCGAGTGCAAGTGTAGCCATTGATTGAATCGAGGGCTCAAATCTGGTCGGTTGCATTTGCTTACCATTTGGTTTTAATGGCGTGTGCCCTGGTGAATGTGTTCTATGCTTGCAGACTACTTGGACCTCATGTGCATTACCTTTCACTGCGTGAGGAGAACACTAGCGTGTGCACAGTAGACATACAACTGTGGGGGTAGGAGTACTACTGCATCAGTTACGTGTTGTACTTTTCTTTAATGGCGCATTGGAAATCTATCCACAGTTCACCTAGACTGTTGTGGATCTGAACAAGACTGAAAGTACTTCAATGGTGTCTAAAGAGTTAGAAGTATGAATAATAGGCGGAAGTTGTTTTAAACTTATTGTATGTTCAGACACCTGCTCACTTCACAATAAAATCTCTTTTAAAATGTATTTTTAACTTTTCATCCATAGACGTCTTCATAAGCAGCTGCTTAAAGAAATTATGTTCACGTACCTATAGACTGATACGTAATGTAACGACACACTGCTACACACAGAGCAGGTCTGAACACATGCAGAACCGACTCCCACACACTATATTTGCTATTAAAACAATGAATGCCTTTCTTAATTTCTCACAAGGTTAATTGTGAGTGTGGTGGTCTCAAAAACTAAGATGAACTGAAGAGGCGAAGGACTCGCACACCACAAGGATTGCTCAACCAGTGTTGCCAACTTAGCGGATTTGTCGTCATATTTAGCTTCTTTCCAGACCCCCCTAGCGACTGAATTAGTGAAAAGCTTCTGGCGAGAAATCTAGCTTTTTTTCCCCTTGTGAATTGGGGACAAATCGTGTTGACAGGCGCCAGATATGCGCCAGAGATAAAATATATATTTTTTTTCTCAGCCTCAAATCCGCTAAATTGGCAAAACTAAAAGTGGTCGGCGCGTCTGGTCTGGCTCACAGGTCACAGCAGGCTCAGTGGCTTCCTCGGCTCGGTTATGTGCACACTGCACAGACTGTCTACCAGTGCTTCCTCCTTTCTTGCTCTGCCTAGGTGAGTGCGCTCCGGTGCGGTATTTCCGAACGCGCCCCTCGAGCTCGACAGAGCAAGAAAGGAGGAAGCACTGGCAGCTCAGTTTAGTCTGCTAGTAAAAATAAAATACACACTCGGATGCATAAAGTATTAACCTTCTAATTCCTGTATGGATCGGAACAAAATAGCGTTCTAAACATTAGTTGAATTGAGGTATGTTTTTTTTATATTACAATGAGTTTAAACGATGTGTTATCAAATGAAGAGATGATACAAACTAAGTGCACATAAATGACAAATGTTTTTCTGGGCTGGCTACATATTTTCGTTGCTAGGGGCGCCTAAAAGTCGCTAGGGACGCAAAAAAGTCGCTAGGGGCGGCGCGCGCTACGCGCGCGCATATCCCACCCCTGGCGACTTTTAGCTACTTTTCGAGGAGCCACTAGCTACTTCCGTCACTGGAGAGTTGGCAACACTGTGCTCAACCCTAAACTCAGATCAGCCACAATGGGGAAGCTGGAAGTACCTACACTAAAAATGCCGGGACAACGCTCCACACATCCCAAACTCTTCTCCCTTCTGGCTCCAAAACTAACTTCCCATTACAATCAGAACTGCAACCTCACTCCAAATTTTCTGCCGTAGTCTGAAAACCCACCTCTTCAGACTCCATCATGCCCTGTAGCACTTACCCTAGCCCCTTAGATAGGACTTTATGTAGACTTAGATAGCATTTTATACAGACTTGTAGTCATAGCACTTTATAGTAGCCTATATAGTATAGTATGTATAGTTTATATTTGTAGTTTCATTATACAGATATTCCACTTTTAAGCCCTTAGCTTACACATGTTTCATAACTACTTTTTATGTAGGCCTATATGTTTTCATCTCTGGGAGGTGGGAGCCCATCTATCTTGTATTGCTAATGATTTAGTCCCTCATTGACTGTCATGTATACTGTATGTATAGTGATCACATCACAGTGAAGCTCAGATCATCAAAATAGCCATTCTTGTACATTCTCTAGTTACATTTATTTATACGTGAAATAGTCGTCACAGTCCCTCCCCCTTTCAGAACAACGAGTGGCCCAGGAAATAAATCCCAATGCATTTTTCCCATAGGCATTTCTTAAAGTATTTATTTAAAGACGGTTACGCCGCGGACAAAGCCAACTCAGATCGTGACAAATCATGACAATGAACACTATTTTGGGCGGATCAGAATCATTAGAAAGAAGAAAATAAAGGCAGGAGACAACACTATAGTCTGCTCAGCCCTCAGATCCGGTCTAGAGTCCGTCTACTGTATCCGTTCATTTTTAAACTATGAAACGTACGCAATACAAACTGTTTCCGCATCCGCTCTAAACCGGGTGTTCTTCAGTACATCGATAACGGACCACTTTCACGAGGGGGCGCGGAGACGTACAGCGGTACTCTGCTCTGATTGGCCAGTCGGACATTTCTCTTATCTGTGTGTGCGGTGTTTTGGTGGAAAGCCTGGTGAGGCGAGGTTAGCGGTGTTTTAGAACAAGTGAGGCTGCTTGCGAACATAAACTGTTGGTTTGATAATCTAATAAAGGCGTCCGGAGGGTCACGACATACGTTGCATTCATGACAAAAAGACGCGCCGAGGAGGACGCAGTGTTCTGGGACGCAGCCGGTACTACCAGTACCAACAACTTCAAGAAGAAGAGCTGTTGCGGGTCTTCTGCTTCTTTCTGCGGGGTCGACGCGCAGTTGGACGGCATGGCCAGCATGCTCGATCCGCCATCTCTGCTGCTCGCGGTGCTGGGCAGCCGCTGCAGGAAGAGACTTAACGATAATGATGATGATGGTGATAATCCTCCAGAACAGCATGAAGGACCCGATCGACAACGCAGGAAGACTCCTTCACGTGCAGACAACTGTTCGGCGTTGCAGCAGCAACAGACTTGTGCAAGTTTCTTCTGTGGTGTCCTCCACTCCTCCACCACCGCGTCTGCTCATCATAATAAACGTCTCCGGACAGATGATGATGATGGAGACGTTTCACCACGGACTACTAAATCACGGAATGATGACGTGGTAAGTTAACGATAATCATAAAATGTTATATTGGATTTGTTTCTCCACTCCATTCTACCGCCAGATGCTATTATTTAAATGTTTGGGTTTCCGTCTTTCCGAGGCTACTTGTCCACTAGATGTCACTGGTTACCCGTCAGATAAATAGCGATTATAGTGGTTCTACAGCAATATTATTCCTACCTGTTGTCGAAACCTTATACTCTAAGGTTGAAACCTACTTTGAATTACAAAGGCTTTTAGTGAACTAAAAGTTAGCGTAAGAGACATTTATTTTGGTTAAAACATTTTTTGTTAAAAGATTAAAGCACTTTATTCTGATAGTAAATCATTGCTACAGACTCGGTGTTTGTTCATTAACTACTCGTTCCACTCCAGCTCTTTTATAAAAATCACACCCGTGTGAACTGAGTGGTGCAACTCCCCTCTCCCCCCTCCTCTCCACTCTTTCTCTCTCTCTCATTAACAGGCAGCACAAATACAATCTCTCTCTCTGTTTCTGGCAAACAGCGCCCCTACTGGTACTAATAGTCATATACTCGTGCTCATGGCCACATAGGTACGCACAGACATTGCTGGTTGGGAGTGGTTGCACCACTCAAAAACAGATCATTTTCAAGTGGGTGACATCATGCCAGCCATCATTTGTAGTGTTGCAGTTGTTTGTGTCATCACTTCCAATTTCACTTGTTGAATCTGTATTTTGTGTCCTGTCTGAGTTCTCTATCCTGATGATTGGAATCTCGGAACCCCCTGGGTCAGCTCATTCTATCGTGCCGACCCATGGGGTCCCAAATCAGGGGCGTAAGGTTCCTATAACGACAGTGGATCCCCACCTTAGAGTAGCCTATATATTCTAAGGTGCCCAGGCACCCGCCCTGGTCCAGTGCTTACAGTGAGTCTCTAGTGAGAGAGACTCGCTGTAAGCACTGGACCAGGGCTAGTGTTTCTGCAGGAGTGTGAATGAACCGTGCGGTCACTGGAACAAAGGCACCGTATTAGCATTTGAATACCTGTTCTGGCCCAAGCACCCCCACCCCCCCGTAAAGGTGTGTGACTACGTGACAAAATGACCAGGGGGAGGGGATCTTCAGCCTTCATCTCAGTGGGTGCTGTTTGGCTTATTATTTTGCCAGTGAAAACGGGCAACGGAAACCGCTGCAACCGATTTGGTAGCTTTGATTCCTCTCTTCCTTCCTTGTTTATTGACATCCTATTGAATCACTCAAACGCCGCAGAAACAAGTTATTCATGTTTGTGTACCAGGTAGCAGGTTAGTGCTGGAACAGGACCCCATGGTATTAAGTCTTAAAAATGTCAGAAACTTTACTACCATTGGGTTCTGGCTCGTGGGGCTAGAATGATTGGATACAATTAGCCTACAGATAACAGTGAACATGACATCCTGCACAAATTATTAACTCATTTCAACATTGTGATTACAAGTGGCAGCAGACCCAACAAGAGTTTTTGCCTGACAGCCTAGTGGCGAGTACAGGTGATTGATGGCCCAGAAGACCCCATGAAGACGTAGGGCTGTATTTTGCGTGCCTCCAGGTCTTTAGTTTACTCAAGTTAGGTAATAAGACCTGGTACTTAAGACACGCAAAATACAGCCCAAAGGCAGAAATTTGCGTTGATTGGCCTACCGATACTGCTTGTCTTTTCTCCGTGGCAGTGGGGAAGAAACTCTTAACGGGCAATCAAATTATGTATCGTGTTATAGGCCATTCTGTATATTCAGGGCATCAGTATGCTTTACAGAATGTCATCATTCATAATGCTCACATCATTAGTTATGGATTTGTTCTTGGTAACTCGTAACAAATCTTTCAAATATCACTCCCCCCCCCCCCCCCCCCCCCCATGATTTCATCATTTTATTTTGGGTAAGTGGGTTCCGTTTCAAAAAGCTTAATTATTCTTACAGATCGCTGTGGTAGGATCAAGTCAAGTATAGGCTACTGTTGTAGAAATATTGTGCTATAAGACTATGTACAGAATGAAAACCCTATCTAATTAAATGTAGGATATTAAGTCGGCATTCTTTTGGTCTGCTGCCACTTGCCATGATAGGAGGTTATTATTTCACCAATACAAGAAATAAAACGATATAATAAAGAAAAGCACACAATCCAGATCCAAGCGATCAGATGCAATTCAACAGCGTTCTTATCAGAAGCAGGTGGGGCCGGGTCTTTGAGCAACGGTGTTGTACATTCAAATTAGGCAGCCCTATGCAGTATATGGAATGCTGAATGCATGTGCTAACAATACCACTCATTTTCAAAGCAAAAGACGTGTCGGATGGATCGCGTCAGATAATCCCCACATCGCCTACAACAACTTCCGTGAACCAAATTCACTGTAGCCTTTTCATAAATTAAATGTATATTTGTACTTGGGGCTGGGCTGTCATGAAACTTTATAATGGTCATATAAATTCATAGTTTCAACACCAACACCACCACCAAGTACCACTACTACTACTACTAGTAGTAGTGAATTAGCAAACTGGACATTGAATGTTTCTATCTTATCCTCGTGTTGCACTTCTGTTTTCCAATTAATTTTTATTTTTGTTGTTTCTCAGCACACGTCCATTGTGCTTCAACTACACACAGCCATCTGCATTCATGTCTGCATTGACTTCTGTGTGCGCCCTCTCCTTCCCAGCCCCTCCCAACCCTCACAGGGGAAAATCTCGGGAGGAAAAATGACGTAGCGTCATAAATAGACCCTAGCTCCAAAATTCAGTTCATAAAGAGCTGGAGAGCATGGAGACTGTTACTGAACAAACACTCCTCAGCAATGTGTGTTGTATCAGAATATAGAGCTATTTAACACTTATTTGAACCAAAGAAAACCACTTGCCCTACCTTTTTCAATTCATCATATATAGTTGGAAAGGTATAGGATGGCAGTTTGGTTCTAAAATGTACTGTGTATGCTTTGGTGCTTTGAAAAGGGGCATCCTCCAAATTGTGTTACTCAACGCTGACTTAAAAATCATCTCTCTCTCTCTCTCTCTCTCTCTCTCTCTCGTTTATTTTTCTTTCTTCTAGGGTGATGCTGACTGCACCCGTGACCTTTGCACTTTCAACTCCTTCCAGTACTGGAGGGTGCCCTTGCCTGAAATTGACCAATCCCTGTTTGACGAACCAAGAGCGAAGCCAAAGGACAAAAACGTCTCTACTCCTGACACCATGGAAACCTGAAGCAGACAAAAGGATGCACCAACGGGTTGCTTCGGATGCTCCCAATAGAGACGCATTCATTAACCCATTAAGACCGTAGGCTGATTTTACAAATGTTTTCTAAATCAGTCGTTCTCAAACCTTTTTGTGCCAAGGACCCCCAAATCTATATTTGACCGCAGACCCCATCTGTAAATGTTTTTTGTGCCAAGGAGACCCCCAGAAGAGAATATTCGAAAATCTAATATTTTCAAACACTTACTGTAGAAATGTTCTAAACTAACAGATGTATATGTTCACAGCATGGCATTAAGTGACAATGTGAACTTGTACGTCTGCTATTTTTTGAGAACCACTGTTCTAAAGAGTTTTCTGAAAAACCTATGTTGCTATAGCTAAAATCTGAAATGACTGGTTTTAATGGGTTAAAAAGTCATAATGCTGGTGTTGGAACGTTAATCTGGAACTGAAGCAAAGGTGACTGAAAACGAATTCAGACAGCAATGCTAACATGAGTTCATCATAACGTTTGGGTCTGAATTCGCATTTAACAGATTATATTAATATAAGGGGAATCACACCAAATGCATGGTCATTACAACCACTACATACAAAACCTATTAGACACACTAGAGATGACAGTAACTTAGCCTATATGATTTCTTTTTATATTGATGTTGCCAATAATGAACATAAAACATTCCAGTTGTCCTCGTTTGAAACATTCCAGTTGTCTTCCTGCTAGACATGCTATCGTCTATGTCGGGTAGAAATCTCATCACTGTATTTTAACAATTTGTGTGTTTTATTTCTTTGTTTTCTTTTTGGTAAATTAACCCATTCTGACCGGGCACCCGTTTTGGTGTTAGCATCATGTTGTGCTTTAGCTATTGAAAAATAGCAGATCTACAAGCTCATATCGCGCCACCGAGTGGCGCGATACGAGCTTGTAGGTCTGCTATTTTTTTTAAATTCGAAGAACGACTGACATTTTTAGAATCTGATCTCAGGTCAGAATGGGTTCATCAGACCAGTGTGTGTCCAGTGGAAACCTCGTATGAATCTGATCTCAGGTCAGAATGGGTTAAAGCCATACTTGATCATACCATAGCCTCGCACAAAAGCATCAAAAGTAGCAGATCTGCAAACTTGAAACGTGGCATGCACGACACCTTTCGAGTTTGTAGATCTGCTACTTTTGATATTTCTGAGTTTGAATCCACACAGCAAGGGATCAGTTAACAGTTTTGGACATAATATGACGTTTCCAGATACATGCAGAGCAGATAAACAATACATGCAATGCAAATAGTCAGAAAAGCTCAGAGTAGTATGCAATCTATTCGATTTTGAGCGCAGTATTCTTGACTTCTTGACTACGGCTTTCGCTGGCTTCCTTTAGTGATCCTTTTTCTTTTCTTAACCGTGAAAGTAACTCAATCCCTGCTTGTCTGCTGTAGGTTGCTTGTTTGTTTTGCTGATGTGATGTTTAGTTTTACTAGACCATTTGTGTTTACTGCGACATTCATGCTCGTTGCAGATGTTGGATGACACTTTATGAACACTCATGCACTCACGACTTTCGCTGGCTTCCTTTAGTGATCCTTTTTCTTTTTCTTTTTCTTAACCGTGAAAGTAACTCAATCCCTGCTTGTCTGCTGTAGGTTGCTTGTTTGTTTTGCTGATGTGATGTTTAGTTTTACTAGACCATTTGTGTTTACTGCGACATTCATGCTCGTTGCAGATGTTGGATGACACTTTATGAACACTCATGCACTGGTCTCACTATAGACGAGAGGTTACCCAGTAGTTCAACACTCGCTTCAATAACGCCAGTACTAGTTAACACTAGTTAACTAGTTAAGTCAGGACGTTTGTCCAATACTGGTCGGGTGGTGAGACCAGTACAGCTGCTGTGCTGTTAGTGTTATATGCCATTATAAAACTATACTTTATATTAGCCAGTTCAGTTGTTGAAAAGCAGTGCAGGTTGCTTGTTCGTTATACATATTTTGTTGTTTTCTTTTAATAAAGTTCTTTTTTTAAATTCATCCTAGTGTCGAGTTTTGGACTAAACTGTTGTGTGCCCAGCCTGATTTGTTCTTTATACGGGATAGTTATTGCAGATAGTTGTTGAAGAGTGGTTTGACAGCGTATTTAAGCCTGACGTATACTTGGCACAATGATATACTGTAGTTGGTACAACGGTGTGTCCCAGATTCAAAGCATTGTGAACTTGTAGAGCTGCTATTTCTGGTGTGTGATACATGCAAGAAGGTATGCGGCCAGGTTCAGACCTGGTTCAGACCCATCTGTCACAATGTCACATGGAACTACTTTTTTTGGCCGTGGTGATATGGACACAAAAAGGTTGAAAAAAACAATTCTTTATGATAGAGGGGTCAAAAATGAACGAAAGTTGCACTAATATTTTAGAAATAGGTCAACAATACAAATGACGTTAGTTTTGTGGATTAATTTACTTTTAATGCGTGGCCCCCTGTGCCCCCCACAAAGTGACTGGAACTACTTAATATTTCACCAAAACCAGAGCAGAACTCCCACCATGGGACTTAAATATAGTATCTCTTGTTGAAATCATGCAGGCCATATTCTTTGACTCTTTGAAATCCTGTTTGTTTTAATTGAGTGAGTAAAGATGTGGACACAAATCCTAATTGTGGTGCCCTTATTTTGTTTAGTATTTAAATAATGTTCTAAACTAACTAGTGGCATGAAGTGACGCAATGTGAGCTTGTATGTCTGCTATTTTAGGACCACTGTTCTAAAGTCGAGCAGACTTGATGGATGTCGCAGATGTTACAGAAGTCTGCTGTGACTACATGGAGTGTCACATGACCGCTGACAACTGTGTAGAGATCCACGTCTTGGCCAAAAAATACTCTACAAGCAGGTCGGTGGTGTGTAAATTTACCCAACTTGTTGGGTAAATTTAATTTGTTTATGGATTTTACTCCTACAGTATAAATTAGTTTTTATTACAATCTCTCTGTCTCTGTGGACACTGACAGAGATCCTCTCCAATGACCATCTCAATGTGCCAGAGGAGGACATGGTGTCTGATGCTGCCATGAGCCATCTGTAATGTTCATGCATTTGACAGTTTAACCTTTCATCCATAAGGGGGCGCTTGGCATGTCAGAATACTAATAACACCACTGAAGAAAAGGTCCCGGATGTCAGATTGTTATGTGTTGTCAGCGAAGCATGTAGATGGATTCATAGCTTGCATTGATTCATGTGTTCATACCAAGATAATTCAATAAACAAGTCTTTGGAGTTAAAGCAGTGCTTTGTGGATCAATTCCAAAACTTTACACCATCTTGTGGTTAAACGCATGTACTGACCACGGGCTGACATTTGACATGGTCAGTCTCATGTTGCCACACTTACCGTTGTTTCTTTAAAAGTTCTATATACCTTGAATGAGTCCAAATCAATGCGGAAGCAGGTAAGGAGGTGGCGAACTCTAAAGATCCAAGGCAGCTCTGTGCAGTTGAGGTAGAAAATCCTTTATTTCATGAAGATTAAAAGTGTTAAAAAAACGCTTTTCGGCCAGCAAGGGCCTTCATCAGGGTAAACCAGTTGACCCCGACCTCATCCTACGTTATAAACAAATTAATTTAGAAATGCTGGGCACAGTAAAAAAAAAAGTTGAGTATGTCTATGAGAATATGTTGATGTAAATCGCTCTAAAAGCTGTTTAAAGCAGGCAGGATAATTAAAGTATAAAAACATTTGTAACCAAATGAAAATGTCTCCTATAGCTTGGGGTGATAACCAGTTCAATGGAATCATACAACAATGATGCGTACAATAAGGACACCTCAAACCAAATGTACAAATACTATTATAGACATTATTTAACCCATTTTGGGCGGGAAGCCCTTTTGGGGTGTTAAACATTATGTTATAATTTAGCTATTGAAAAATAGCAGATCATACGAGCTTGTAGGTCTGCTATTTTTGAAAAGTCGTTAACATGAGGCGCAAATCTTTTAATATATATTCTTTCGAAGAGTAAAAAACATTGTTCACCCAGTAGTATCCAGTTGAACTAGTAAATCATCGAGTGTTGTGTCTGTTGTTGAAGGTGCCGGAGCACATCCGTATACACCTCTCATCAGGCCCTCTTACCTACACACTGTGATTGAGTGTCTGTAGGACGTGGTGAAAGAATCCCAGGGCTGTCAAGAGGTTCATCTCTGAGGCCGAGACCTACCAGAGCCTCATTTCTGAGGCTGAGGACCAGCGTCTGCAGTCCTATACCGTAACACAGCACGCCCCCGTAGGACCACAGGTACCCACTCTATTATCACATCACACCACAGGTACCCACTCTATATGTGATTTTTCTCAAGCTTTGCTCTATGAAATTAAACTATAATATGGGGAGATATGTCTTTGTTATCACATGTGTCGCACACTGGATTTCTTGCTGCCTGCCTGCCTGCCTGCCTGCCTGCCTGCCTGCCTGCCTGCCTGCCTGCCTGCCTGCCTGCCTGCCTGCCTGCCTTCCTGTCTGTCTGCCTTCCTGTCTGCCTACCCGCCAGCCAGCCAGCAGCCACCCGGTCCTGCTATGCCTCTCCACCTGCAATCTACTTGTCATTTATCTTGGTTGTCATTTCTTTACCAATTGTTGCACAAAGGGTCTTTGAAGGAGGAGGTCACGAACCGTTCAAGGCAACGTGAACAAGACTCCAGCAGACCTTTGGACCAGGGGCTGATAATGAAGAGGAAGAATTTGCCTTCTCCCTTCACACAGGTCTGATGAGAATGTGTTACTGCAGCCATGGTGAGTGTGGATTTACTTTATAGGATGTTTTAAACTGATTCAAGTGCAGTCAAACTTATTATGAACTTGACTTCTTTGATACAGGGAGCTATTTTTACATGAAAATGGTATGGTAAACAAGTGTGATACTTCTTACGGTTGTGTTCTATTCCACTCAACAGGTTTTTGGCTTATACTGGAAAGCCTCTGCCACACTAAACAGAAAGGAACCTTAATTGTTTCGAATTTGCCATTTATTAAACTTGTGTTTACCTGCTAATTAATGTCTGTTTATAGTGGCAATGCCAATGTGCTAATAGGTTTATATAGTTGAGGATAGGTTTTTTTTAAATATGTTTTCTTGTCTATCACATGTTCTGTTTAACCGGCAAGTTTTTAGGTGAGGAAACGTTTACGTCTGTCTGTCCAGTTGCCTGGACACTGGCGGAAGTTTTGTTGCATTGCATTGAGGTCCAATGTGTTTGAGCCTGTGGTCCCACTATGCGCTTAGACGCGCCAGACGTGACCCATTTTGGAATATGGCAATTTACAAGTTGTTGTGTTGTGTTATGCACCGACCACCACCTCCGGAAAAGAGACTAATAGCCTATACAAGCCATGCTATGTGCCCCTTAAAAAAGTAGGTAATAAAGCAACATAGGCTGGCCCCCATGGTATAACTCAGAAACTATAAACCTCAGAAGGTTTCTAGAAACAACTAGAAGCTCTTTGACCACAAGACCCACAAGACGAGTGAGAGAAGTGTGAGAGAAAGTGTCCTGGCAAAATCTTACAAATTCAACATTCCATTGCCGGTCTTATCAGAACTGGACGATGTAACACGTCTGTCTGACAGACAGACAGGCAGGCAGACAGGCAGGCAGGCAGGCAGGCAGGCAGACAGGCAGGCAGGCAGGCAGGCAGGCAGACATACAGACAGACAGACAGACAGACAGGCAGGCAGGCAGTCAGACAGACAGACAGACAGGCAGGCAGGCAGGCAGTCAGACAGACAGTCAGACAGACAGACAGACAGACAGGCAGGCAGGCAGGCAGACAGACAGACAGACAGACAGACAGACAGACAGACAGACAGACAGACAGACAGACGCCTAGTATCCATCCGCCACTTCATTTGTCACATAGGGCATGACAACAAACAGCAGACATCCATCCATTGTCCATACAAACTCTAGCCTGTTGTGAACCTGTGTGTGTGCGCGTGCGCACGCGTGTGTGCGTACGCAGGCAGGCAGGGGAGTAGCTCCACCATGCAGCCTTGACCCATGTGTACAAATGTCAGGAAACGGATGTGTGTTTGTTTCCTACCCAGGACCATTGTTGTTGTCTGGCCGTGCGGAACGGTACATGAGCAGCATATTCTACAAAGTCACAATGTGGCAAATGTCCCCGCCGATAATATGGATGCTAAGTGGGTAAATCCTGAACATGAAGGCGGTTGTCTCTTTTTTCCACACACAGCTGGTCCCAATAGGGACGCCAGGGTTCAAGTGGATGCGTCCTGTGTACTCCAGTAAACGCAACAGGGTTATAGTCTCTGTACTTGGCCCGCTCTTTTTCCCTCTACATCAAAACTATTTGCTGAACATAGCCGACCCCCCCCCCCCACCCTGCCCCCAGTATAAGGATGCTACTGTAGGTTTAAGTGGTTCAAAAAAGGCTCAGGCTGAGAGACTATATTATGTCAAACATCCGGTGGGTGTTTTTCCCCCTGTAGTGTAGTGGTTTCGGGGACACAGCAGCCCACTGGAGGAGGAGGTGGTTCACACGAATCAAATGAGTCTTTAGTTCTTAGAGCAAAGCAGCTCACCGAAACCTCTGCCACAGCATGAGCGTCACGGAAAAGGTGTCTGATAACATCTCGTTAAGCAGGCTGGTGGATTGAGTGGAGATTGGGGACTGATGCACTCTGCTCGCTCTCTCTCTCTCTCTCTCTCTCTCTCTCTCTCTCTCTGTGTGTGTGTGTGTGTGTGTGTGTGTGTGTGTGTCCTCTGCTGCAAATGTTAAGAATGTGATTCATATAGCAGGTTGTTTAGAGACTATTCTGTAGGTTAATTTGTTTACTTGTCGTCCTATAGTGTCTTTGAGGCTCTAAGTTGTTCCGTCTGCACTGCACTCTTATGTGTTTCTTTGCCTTGGTTGATGCTTACTCTCCTGATTTCGATCTCACACTTTGACATTAAGAGTGTCCACTAAATGCCTTGAATTGTAATCCTAAAATGAGACTGGAGACGAGAGTGGATTGTGTGCACACACTGTGGATTGTGTACACGCGCTGTGGATTGTGTACACGCGCTGTGGATTGTGTACACGCGCTGTGGATTGTGTACACGCACTGTGTACACAAGTGTGGCATCTAGACTAAACACCCTTTTTACTCCTTCTGCAGTCCAGAAAGTCTTGGATTGAAGAGACGTTCTTCAAGAGGGAGTGTTTGAAGTTTATACCGTCCTCCAGGGACCTTCACAGGTAACTATAACATCCATTTGTAAATGATTTGTGTCCCAAACTAATTATAAAACAGGTATACAGGGCTTAAGTTGTCAAGAAAATACCTCCCTAGCCTATCATGCATGCGTGATAGATCTATTGCATTTTATGTAGACATAGCACTCTATAGTGTGACATTATCTGACATAACACTCTATTGCTTACTGTAAGTGCGTCTGCTAAATGCTTAAATTGTATGATAGGCTAACATGGCTTAAAATCCCTATACTGTATGTAGTATTCGGTCTGCCTACTTCCATTCCACTTTCTTTTCTAACGTGACATTTCCTGTTTTTGTTTTTTACAGATGCTTGCCAGCATGCCAAGTGTGCCAAAATTTGATAAGGTACGAATCGTACAATATATTCCAGGAGAGAGAGAGAGAGAGAGAGAGAGAGAGAGAGTGTGTGTGTGTGTGTGTGTGAAAATGTTGAATCATTGAATCATTTAGATTTTCTTCCCTAGCAAGAAATCCTTTTTACATGGGGCCAAATACATATCAACTGTGGCCAAATACATCAATGTGGGTGTCCACGAAAAGGTTTGAGAACTTCTGCCCAAATATATGTAATTGGCCACCGACCCCCCCCCCATCTGAAAATATGTTGTTCCAGGGACCCCCCCCCCCCCAGAAGCAAAGATTTGAGTTAAAAACGTTCCTGCTCTGAACGAATATATATATATATATTCAAAGATTTGCGGCACATTTTCACGATTAAAAAAAGAAAAAGAACGCTCCTCTGCCTCCATGCATGTGTTCTTATAGATGCCACTGTGGTCGTCTGGTAGGGGAGCACTCGCCGCAGGCCTCGGCCCCTCCTCCAGCGCCCCCGGGCCCTGGGCCGGGACGTCCTCCAGACGACGACTGGACCGTGGAGCTACACACACGGGCCAGTCCCACCAACGCCTACGGCACCATCGACTTCCAGGACATTGCCACGCGCGCCAGCCGGGCTAAGGTCTGTACCAGTGGTTCCCCAAAGTGGGGTGCGGCCGGGGACCCCTAATATAGAGCGGCGCAGTCCCTCCCCCTTTCAGAACATAACGAACGGCCCAGGAAATGAAAACGCAATGCATTTCCCCATAGGCAGTTTTTATTTAATTTATTTAAAGACCTTTTAAGCGTCGTACGAAGCCAACTCTTGTCGCGACAAATCATGACAACACACACAGTATTTTGGACCAAACAAATAATTACAAAGAAGAAAAACAACAAAGAAAGTGTTGTAACCTGCCGTTTTTTTCTACTTTCTAATTATTTTCATTGTACACTCAGTACAAGTTATAGAAATACCATTAAAAGGGGTTCGGTAGACTATATATGCATGTCAAACTCGGGGGTTCTTGAAATTAAACGGGTTGAGAGTCACTGCTAGAGAGCCGTAAAAACCTTCTCTTATGGGGGGTCCCTGGCATATCTTTTCAAATGGGGGTCTGCAGGGGTACTTTGTGTAAATTAGGGGGTCCTTGACATGAAAAGGTTTGGGAACCAGTGGTCTGACTCTGTACTACCCTGAGTAATGAGCTGCTCTCCTTTGGAAAAAAGTTTTCTTTACAAAAAGTATCAATACTGCAATGTAGAAATACAATTCAACATGTATACTTGAGTGAAAGTATCGGCATAATGTTCTTAAAATATCAACAGTAGAAAATGCTCATTTTGCAGTAATGTCCCATTTCACAGGTTTCAAATGTTGTAAATATCTTTTGAAAATAGCAGATCTACAAGATCTAGCAGGTCTACATTCTGAGCGTGTAGGTCGGGGATTTTCAAATGGCCAAAATGGGTTGAAGTGGTTAATGCATGTTTTGTAATAATAATCAAATTAAAAAACAAATTAACTGTGTTGGAAAGGTTACTCAAAAACACTATTACTTGGATTTTTAATTACTTTACATATTACTCCTTGCCAAAAGGAACTACGTATTACTTTCCTTTTTGTTTCTCGACCCACGTATTCCATCTTTTGTCCCCAAAAGTCTCGCATTATCCAGTTTATTCCGGGCGGTTTAAGGCCAGCCCTTCCGCATCCGATAATTCACACGTACAGACAAGTGCACATAGTTTCCATATCCAAAATAGTAACATGTTAGTAATATTTATTACTCAAAATGTAAAGTAATTAGTTATATTACTAGTCACTGGAAAAAGTTATTAGTTACTTTCCAACATTGGTAACAAGCAAATAAATGTAGCGTAGTAAGCAGCGGACTAAAGCTGAGCAAACGTACAATATTTGGCTCCAAGATGTAGTGGAGCAGAAAGTATTGGAAATTGGAAATACTAAGTACAAATACTTAAAAATGGTACACGGTGCTTAGTTGCTTTCTGCCACTGGTATGTCCTGTGCAGTACGTCCGCGTGGCCGTGGACTCTAAGCCAGAGGCCGTGCTGCAGCTGATGCTGAGGGAATGGCAGATGGAAAGGCCCAAGCTGCTCATCACCGTCCAGGGAGGCTCGGAGAACTTCCCCCTGTCCCCCAAGGTCCAGCAGGCCTTCAGCAAGGGCCTGGTCACCGCTGCCCAGAGCACGGGGGCCTGGATCCTCACCGACGGCCTCAATACCGGTACGGGGGGGGGGAGAAAGACCAGCGCTTCTTGGGAATACATGTGTTGGAAACATGAACGTGGCTCAATATTTGTTTTGTAATAACAACAATCTACAAAGTTACTATCTCTTAATTAAGTTTCCCCAAGGGCCATATATATATTTTTATTTATTATTATGGAGAGTTATGATGGAGAGTGGTTAACCAAATGGACCCTTATAGATATTTAACTCTTGATGGCCGTATAGATGATCCTCGTGGGCTGCAAATGGTCCGCAGGCCGCCTATTGGGGAACCCTAATCTAAAGTATACAAATAATTGTAGTTGAGTAAAAAGTACAATATTTGCCTCTGAGATGTATATGGAGCGAATTAAAAGTATTGAAAATTGGACATATTCCAGTAAAAAAAAAAAGAAAAAAAAGTAACCAAGTACAGCACTTGAGTAAATATACTTACTACATGTGCTCTGTACTGTTTACAGTGTAAACATTGTATCCATGTTGTAGGAGTGTCCAGGTATATGTTACAGTGTATAAACATTGTATCCATGCTGTAGGAGTGTCCAGGTATATGTTACAGTGTAAACATTGTATCCATTCTGTAGGAGTGTCCAGGTATGTTACAGTGTAAACATTGTATCCATGTTGTAGGAGTGTCCAGGTATGTGTTACAGTGTATAAACATTGTATCCATGCTGTAGGAGTGTCCAGGTATATGTTACAGTGTATAAACATTGTATCCATGCTGTAGGAGTGTCCAGGTATGTTACAGTGTAAACATTGTATCCATGCTGTAGGAGTGTCCAGGTATATGTTACAGTGTATAAACATTGTATCCATGCTGTAGGAGTGTCCAGGTATATGTTACAGTGTAAACATTGTATCCATGCTGTAGGAGTGTCCAGGTATATGTTACAGTGTATAAACATTGTATCCATGCTGTAGGAGTGTCCAGGTATGTTACAGTGTATAAACATTGTATCCATGCTGTAGGAGTGTCCAGGTATATGTTACAGTGTATAAACATTGTATCCATGCTGTAGGAGTGTCCCGGTATGTTACAGTGTAAACATTGTATCCATTCTGTAGGAGTGTCCAGGTATATGTTACAGTGTATAAACATTGTATCCATGCTGTAGGAGTGTCCAGGTATATGTTACAGTGTATAAACATTGTATCCATGCTGTAGGAGTGTCCAGGTATGTTACAGTGTAAACATTGTATCCATTCTGTAGGAGTGTCCAGGTATATGTTACAGTGTATAAACATTGTATCCATGCTGTAGGAGTGTCCAGGTATGTAGGCGAGGCGGTAAAGGCGTACGGCACCCATGACCTGAGGAAGAGGAACGCGGTGGGGGTCATGCCCTGGGGAGTCATCGACAACAACATGGATCTGATTGGCAGAGACGTGAGTTATTATAACATGCTTATTATTAATAGACTGCTGCTTCTCAATGTGTGGCCTGTCCGCCATCAACATGAGAAACAGTTTAAAGTACCACTTAAGCCCTGTTTTATTTTTTCGGATAGCCGTAAACATTAATTTCGGCTATTTTTGAGGGGCGCCAGCTAGTTTGTACCACGGAATGTGATGATTTGATTGGCTGAGCACGGAATGTGATGTGTGATGATAAGAGTGGCCCTCACTTCACACAAGGGTGATTTTTGAATAATGTTGACAAATGTCGACAAATTGTTTATTATGGGTGTCCATCCATCCATCCAGCCAGCCATCCATCCATCACGTTTATCTTCAACCGCTTATCCGCAGTCGGGTCGCGGGGGAAACAGTTCCAGCAGAGAGCTCCAGACTGTGTGTGTGTGTGTGTGTGTGTGTGTGTGTGTGTGTGTGTGTGTGTGTGTGTGTGTGTGTGTGTGTGTGTGTGTGTGTGTGTGTGTGCGCACGCACGTCTTGCTGTCAGGGCCGGCCCTCCCATCAGGCAAGTCAGGCAATAGCCTGGGGCATCAGGAGGGGACGGGGGCAGCAGAGCCCAGTCACAGATACTTTCGCTTTCAAGCGCTGCGCGCAGCAAAACAGCTGAGCTGACGCTGTTGCTGTGGCTGTTCTGCTCTGCTGCCTGCCCCCCCACCCCTGCTACTAAATCCAGCCAGCCAGGGGTGGGGGGTGTGGCCGGTGGAATGCCCCCTCCCCCGCCCCCAGCCTAACCTACAGGCAAACGCCAAACGGCATGGTGCACTGATGGGGAAAATAAACAAATAAAGTACTGTGTTGTCCACTCGTCGTGGTGTTTTTTTTGTTGGTGTTGTGATGTCCAAGAGGCCAAACCAACCCTCTGGTCATCAGGGAAGAAAGAAAAAAATGGTATGAATGTATGAATGAAGGTATGAATGTGATTACTAAACAGTGAATCATGAATAAACTGTCTAGTTATTTGAGCTAAACAAGTAGCAACAAGCTAGCTGCTACTGCATGTTGTGTTGTCATTGTCACTTCTCAGACTTGCAGCTATTAGCTAGCTTATTTAGTTGAGAATGAGTAAATATATGGGCATATAATGTCAAATAATTAAGTTAATTTGATAATTTCCCACGAGCCCAACTTTATTTGTCCCCCTGAGGGCAAATGGTTTTGTTTACTTTTAGCCAGTAAGCAAAGCCAGCCCATTGTTTCAATTTCAATCTCAACAAATTGTACACTCAAAGTTAGTAACTTTGAATTTAAATTAGTCCTGTAAGGGTTCATTTGGTGGTTGGTTTAATTATTATATATATATTTTTACAGTGATTAAAATTATATGCTATGATACTGATATTATTTTTTAGAATTGAGAGAGGATCACAATAGAGAACCATTTTGTGGAACACTCTCCTATTTAATACTACCACCAATTTATAATCTGTTCAGTACATATTACATTTGTATTATTTAAAAAAATACCTGTTTTTAATGGATAACAATATAGAAGCTTTAGTCTGTGTCTAATGTTGACTTGTCCATTGCATATGTCTGCTGTTACTATATAGAAGTGTATTTGTATGTCTCTAAATGTTTTGATGAATTGAACAAGGTGGACCCTGTTGTAAACAAGTGTAATGCTTATTTGGGTCGTCCACTCACAGTTAACAGTCTTTGTATTGAGTTTGTGCTTGAAATGTACTGTAATTCTGCAAACTGTTAATAAATATTTCAATCAATCAATCTGTCGGGAAGAGCCTAGTTGCCATCCCAACAGAAACAATATGTATTTTTTTTTTTTACTCTACATGATCTTGCATTAAGGAGTCTCAGGTCAGGTCAACAAACTGGTATGAATTTGAAGCGTCAAAATTTGAAGAGTGCATCATGGCACCATGGCGGCGGCGGCGGGGGGGGGGGCATCAGGAAATATCTAGCCTGGGGCAGTATTTTAGTCAGGGCCGGCCCTGTGTCAGAATCAAGTTCACCTCTCCAAAGCAACATATTGGTGCTCAGGTGTTCAGGTCTCTGTTGCGTTGCATGCGTTGTGATTGGTGCAGGTGTTCAGGTCTCTGTTGCGTTGCATGCGTTGTGATTGGTGCAGGTGTTCAGGTCTCTGTTGCGTTGCATGCGTTGTGATTGGTGCAGGCGCGGCATTATGCGCCTCTGTTGGGTTGCATGCGTTGTGATTGGTGCAGGTGTTCAGGTCTCTGTTGCGTTGCATGCGTTGTGATTGGTGCAGGTGTTCAGGCCGTACCAGCCACTGGGGAACCCGTTGAGTAAGAGGGCGTGTCTGAACGGTTTCCACTCCCACTTCCTGTTGGTGGACGATGGCACTGTGGGAAAACATGGCTGCCAGGAGGGTCTGAGGAGGAGGCTGGAGAAACACATCCAGATGCAGAGGATACACCCACGTGAGTGTGTGTGTGTGTGTGTGTGTGTGTGTGTGTGTGTGTGTGTGTGTGTGTGTGTGTGTGTGTGTGTGTGTGTGTGTGTGTGTGTGTGTGTGTGTGTGTGTGTGTGTGTGTGTGTGTGTGTGTGTGTGTGTGTGTGTGTGTGTGTGTGTGTGCGTGCGTGCGTGCGTGCGCGCGTGCGCGCGTGCGTTTGCGTGTGTGCGCACGTCTTGCTGTGTCAGAATCAAGTTCACATAACAGGTTTGCAGGTCTAAAGAAGAGAGCAACATTTTGTTACTATAGTTACTTTGTAGATTTTTATTATTATTACAAACATACATTAACCACTTCAGCCCTATATACATTTTGGCCATTTGAAAATAGCAGATCTACAAGCTCACCATGCGTCGCGGTGCGACCCCACTGTGAGCTTGTAGATCTGCTATTTGCCATTCAACATTTGAAAACTTGAAGTGGGACATTCTGCACAATGTGTACTTTTACTTTTGGCGTTTTAAGTACATTTCAATGCCAATACTTTTGTACTTTTCCTGAAGTATACATTTTGAATTTTCTGGACTGGACTATTATATTTATGTTTCCACCCCTGCTTGCAGGATTGAACCAGGGTGTAGCGGTGGTGTGCGTGGTGGTGGAGGGAGGCCCTGCCACGCTGTCTGTGGTGTTGGACTACGTCAGCAGTGTGCCCCCCGTGCCCGTGCTTGTGTTTGAGGGCTCGGGCAGAGCCGCTGACCTGTTGGCCTTCTTACACAAACAGACTGACGCGGAGAGGTTGGTGCATGCTGTACAACACACGGTCCATTTCACCCAACACCTGAGGCCCATTCTACAAATCAGGGGTTCTCATCGTTTTTGGCTGGGGGACCCAGCTTTTCGTGTCTCGCAAACCCCCACCCCCCTCCCCACCACCAATACAATGTGACCACTACAGTAACCTTAATAATAGAGGAAGATATAAACATTAACTATGTGTACTATATACGTAAACTCTAAATTTCAATTTTCCAGCCATTCAGTTGCATGTTGCACAAACAAAGCAAAACATTATTTTTAAAATAATTTGGGGACCTGTTGCTATATTCAACCACGGTTTCAACCACACGGTGAAATAACACAGATTGGCAATTCCGTATACACACTACTACTAGAAAACCCCCAAATATGTACATAATATTACACAGAAATAGACCGCGATAGAGCACACTGTGTGTCCTCACTCAGGCAGTTGGACGCTGACATCCAGGAGATCTTCTTGCTGAGGATTGGGAAGGTGTTTGGGGTGGACAGGACAGAGGCCTGTGGCCTGTACAGGCTGCTGCTGGACTGCATGGAGCACAGGCACTCTGTGAGTGACACCTCCACACACGCACGCATTCAATTTAGTTACATTTAGTTTCAGTCATATTTTAGTCATCTGAAATGTTTTAGTGTTAGTCTCCTCTTTAGTCGACTAAAACCTGTGTTTTGCCAGCTAGGCCTCATTGCGTCGTAATGCCTGATTTTACACTTGATTGCCTGCTGAAAATAGCCGATCTAGTTGTGAGCTTGAGTGCAGCACCCGACCACACATAAATAGACTTCGACTGGATATCCTCTCCACTAGCCCCTCCCTTTAATTTGTCGATGAAATTGTCAATATAGTTTTAATCATTGTAGCTTAGTTTTTATTTCATTTTCGTCTGTGAAAAAAAGAGGTTGACGAACAGTTTTCGTAATAGTTTTAGTTGACAAAATCAACACTGCTACACAGTACACACTAGCAGTACATAATATTAGTTATTCTATTTATAGTGACTCATAGGAATAGACTATGTGACAACCGGGTATAGTCTGGTGACCAGCAGCGTGGGTTAGCACCCCAGCCTGTGTCCACCGTGAGGAGGAAGCCCAAAAAACCCACGTGAGGCCTTCAGGAGGGCCATTCAAGCCGCTATAGTGGAGCCTGTGGCACCACCGTTTCCCTGCCGGTGGAGCCTGCAGAATCCACCACTCCCGAATGAAGTGTGAATGAAGTGTCTGGCTGCACCTGGTGAGAGCAGTTCCGGATTGTGTGTCCCTGGGTTTTCCCTAATGGGACTGATCGAGGGTAGCTAGTCTAGCTACTGCCTGGGACTATAATGTAAGTCGGGATTTGGTCACCCCGGATGGGTCACCCGAGTGAGGGGTATGATGTTGTCAGACCCGAAACCCATGAGGACCTTGGGTTACATCACTGAGGATACGTCAAAGGTGCATCCATGCGATGTTTTTTAGTTCGTATAGCTGTGCTTTTCCAGCATAAATAATTGTTCAAGTGAATTCATGAATTCGCAGAACATTACAGATCTAGATTTGCTATTTCCAGTGAAGGGATTTGGTGTAGAGGGGAAAACAATGATCAAGTACAGGACCAGTACTTGGTCAACTAAGTATATTGGTTTAATTAAGTAAACGTATAGAGGCCTTTAAGTGGTTAAAGAGGTTTCTCGTTATTTATTGTTAATTTGTTGTTGTTTAAATGTAAAATCTTTACAATAGATCACCATCTTTGACTCTGAGTCAGAGGACCAGCAGACGCCAGATTCTGCCATCTTGACCACTACACTAAAAGGTACAGTAAAATATAACACAAGAAATGATCACATAGTGATATTTGTCAGGTGAAAGAAGCACTGGTTTCTTTATTTAGTAGCGAACGCTCCTCTCAACCGGCCAGTCTCAATCATAACATTATGTTACATGACATTGGGTGGGTTGGGTGTCTCTAAAGATTTCTGTTACCTGTTTCCTGTTACCTTTTTCCTGGTCATGTGACCTGAGTAACCAATACATGACAGCAGCGTGTGTGGCAGCCAATCAGGACTAGGTCCCGACTAGGAGCCAAAGTCGTCATTCAATTTGACTAATTCAGTTTTCACCTGACAAAAAATGCTGTTTTGTTTCTGTTTGTAATGTGATATGATTGTTGGTACTGTAGGTACCAAAGCCAGCCCTGCAGAACAGCTCAGCATGGTGCTAGCCTGGGACAGAGCTGACATCGCTAAGAAACATGTCCTGGTGTACGGACAGCACTGGCAGGTAACAATAACAACATTAAGACTTGAGACCAGACTCTACAAAATGTCTTCTATATCATGACAGTGGAATGGAATTTCATGTCAAGGACCCCAAAGATTATATGTAATTGACCGCCGACCCCCATCTCAAAATATGTTGTTCCAGAGACTCCCCCAGAAGCAAAGATTTGAGTTAAAAACGTTCGCTGTTGCACATTTCTCGCTATGAGCTTGTAGATCTGCTATTTTTCAATAGCTAAAGTGTAAAATAATGGTTAATATGGTTAAACGCTAAAGCGACACAGATGCGTTCCAGGTCATAATGGGTTAACAACACCATTCCTCACTTGCTTCACTGCAGGTCAAGCCGTGGATACATTTTATTTAAGTTACACTATATTTCTAGTATTATATGTTGGCCAGGCCAGCTCAGCAGACTTGTGGTTATAGTGTCCGTCCTGAGATTGGGAGTTCAAATCCCTGGCAGGGTCATACTGTACCAAAGACTGGGTCCCAGTGGGCACTCAGCATCAAGTGTTGGATTGGATCCATGCGACATACTGTACTAACGTCATGTCCAGGGGGTGTACTTTTACATCATGGCGGGGAGATAGCCTATAGAGCGTCGCAGTCTTTGTTTGGCCCAAAACATTGTGTTTATTGTTATGATTTGTCACGACAAGAGTTGGCTTTGTCCGCGGCGTAAACGTCTTTAAATACTTTCTGAAAAGTCTATGAGGAAAATAAACGGGGAATTATTTTCCGGGTCTCTCGAGGGGGCGGGACTGCGACGCTCTATTGGGAGTATACTTGTACATCGAGGTGCCTCACACTACAGAAACAGGAGTAGGTTACTGCCCTGTGGGCCTCATGGATCGGCAGAGCTCACTTACCTATTTCATTCCATAGGGCTGCACAATATTAGGAAAACAAAATCACGTGATAACATTGTGAAATATTGCAATGGCGATATGACTCGCGATAAGTAGACAAATATTGAACGAATGCAGTGCAGTTTTAGTGTCTTTATTAGGTTTGCTGTTATAGAACTCGGACAATGAAGAGCTGTGAAGAAATGGATTATATTTCCATGACAACAACATGATTTTACTGAAAACGTTGCACCTGGCTAGTGGCCACAGCTGCTGTCCCCCTGGGCATGGCGCTAGTATGTCGCAGTGACTTACCCCCAATCAACCCTTGATGCTGAGTGCCAAGCAGAGAGGCATTGGGTCCCATCGTTCAGAGTCCTTGGTATGACCCGGCCGCTTAACCCGAGTCACCAGTCTCAGCGTGGACACAACTACCCACAAGGCCACTTAGCTGGTTGTATGAAATCTAAACTAAACAATAACATCCTCAGTTTACACCTACATTGTTGAAATACATCAAGCAAGTCTTTTGCAATACGTACATTTGTGCATGTTGATTTTGCGTCGGTGACCAATATACATTTATTTTTGACATATACTGTGCAGTTTTTGTTATGTTATGTTTCGTACAATCATGCTACATCACATTACTGTAAGATGCATCGCTTAATTTCATCAAATTTGAACTCGTCTCGTCTCGTCTTGTCTTGTCTTGTCTTGTCCTGTGCTGTGCTGTGCTGTGCTGTGCTGTGCTGTGCTGTGCTGTGCTGTGCTGTGCTGTGCTGTGCTGTGCTGTGCTGTGCTCTGTGCCGTGCTGTGCCGTGCTGTGCCGTGCCGTGCAGGTGGGCTGGTTGGAGCAGGCCATGCTGGATGCTCTGGTGATGGACCGTGTGGCGTTTGTCAAGCTGCTGATAGAGAACAGCATGACCATGAGCAGATTCCTCACTGTGGCCCGCCTGGAGGAGCTCTATAACACGGTTATTATTTACAGCACATCTTTTTATTATTATTGCATGTTTCTTCATTCAAAATATACTACTACCAGTAAGACGCGCAAACGCGGGAAGCGAACGCAGCTGAGACCCCGCAGATCATGTCTGTCTGTCTGTCTGTCTGTCTGTCTGTGTGTCTGTCCCGCTGTTACTGTATATGTGGACCTGGCCCCTTTTGTGCCCATATATGGAGCTGAGTGATTTGTTTGTGATTGATGCAACACACTCCATATTTGGACGTATTGATGCAACACACTCCATATTTGGACGTATAGTGGGACAGACAGACAGACAGACAGACAGACAGACAGACAGACAGACAGACAGACATGACAGACAGACAGACAGACATGAAGCTCCTTTTTAGTCTGAGCACCACTAAGTGGTGGTTCCAGACCTGATTAGTCGTCCACCAGACCCCCTGGGTGTCCTGTCCGTCCGTCCGTCTGTCTGTCTGAGTTCCGAGCAGATCTCCTACCTACATTATACGCAAACTAAAGTGCTTTACATAAAACATTAAGCAAGTATAATGTAATGTGTCACGTAACCAAAAATGTCACTGACTGTGAGCATGAAAAGTAGAGAATCTCAATCACTGCTCGGTCCAGAGGGGGAACCATGGGGTCACCCTGCAAGAAGAACAACCGGATATTATAATGCGAAACATTTGCATCGCTATTTTCACCCCACAGTGCTTTTGCTCCTCTCACTCTGTCCCTTTCGCCTCTTTTCCCACAAGGCCTTGTCTTTGGAACGTAAACATAGGAACATCTTTGTTTTGGGACCCAGTGGGCGACTGTGTAAGCACAGCGCCTTTGATTGGAATAACAAATAATGCGCTTTTTAAGTGTTGTTGTTGTTAAGACAACCCCCCCCCCCCCGCCCCCCCAAAAAAGAAAACCAAACAAACAATTATTTCTTGGTGAATATTATTCGTGGTTGGTTTGTTTGTTTTGACCATGCATTGGAGATTACACAGTTTGTTGTCCTAATGGGTCCACTCATACACTGCCTTCATCTTATGGATATAAAAGCATGTTTAATATTTAATCACTCTGGGATAACAAGTTACCGTATAAGAAGATCATCCAGATGGGATTCCTCTTTTGGTATTCTGCAGATTGTTTATTCCCTTCAAAGATGCCGTGCTGGTTGTTTGTAGGTTCATTCATATGGCCTGTGGTGGAAGTACTTTTACCTAAGTAATGCACTTGAGTACCGTTTTGAGGTAGTTGTACTTTACTTTCAAAAAAGAGTTTTCAATCATTTTACTTCTTCCCAACTACTAATCTCAGATCAAAATATTGTACTTTTACTCCACTACATTTATTTGAAAACGTTAGTTAGTAGTTACTTTGTAGGTTTTTGATTATTATAAAACATACATTACCCACTTCAGCCCATTTCGGCCATTTGAAAGTAAATGGTAAATGGTGCATTTATATAGCGCCTTTATCCAAGGCGCTTTACATAGATTGTGCATTACATTCACCCATTCACACACACATTCATACACCGATTGCGGCGGAAGCCATGCAAGGTACCAACCAGCACATCGGGAGCAATTTGGGGTTCAGTGTCTTGCCCAAGGACACTTAGACAGGAGGAGCCAGGATTCGAACCGCCGACCCATGGATCATTGGACGACCTGCTCTACCTCTTGAGCCACAGTCGCCCCAGTATTGTTTAGAATTCCAAGGTTTTAGCAGTTTTAGCAGTTGTGCTGTCGTTCTTCACACAATTTGGCAATAATTATGGTAGAGGGCCGTGAGAAATGAGAATCCCTCAGGAACAGAAGCTCACAGTCATTCGTCCAAAGACCTGTCCTATAGATCTCTCAATGAATTGACCTACATTTTGATGATTTTTCCTCGATCCACCTTTTCTGACTTTTTTCGACCACATCAAAGAATTTCGTGGCCTTGGTAACCACTCCCCTTGAAATCGCATTTCCATTCATGCGAATGGAGTCTGGACTCTGGTTACAGGACTACAGAATGGAGTCTGGACTCTGGTTACAGGACTACAGAATGGAGTCTGGACTCTGGTTACAGGACTACAGAATGGAGTCTGGACTCTGGTTACAGGACTACAGAATGGAGTCTGGACTCTGGTTACAGGACTACAGAATGGAGTCTGGACTCTGGTTACAGGACTACAGAATGGAGTCTGGACTCTGGTTACAGGACTACAGAATGGAGTCTGGACTCTGGTTACAGGACTACAGAATGGAGTCTGGACTCTGGTTACAGGACTACAGAATGGAGTCTGGACTCTGGTTACAGGACTACAGCGTTGATATCGTAAATATCCAATCAGCGTAACAAAAAAAAAGCTGATGTCATCTCCAGTCTACCAACGTCATAAAGTCCCCTAGCCCCTCCTATGCCCAGCTTTGTGTGTTTGTAATGATGTTGATGATGCATGATGATGATGATGATGATGATGATGATTATTGCGAATTCAGTGAGCACTTACTATGAGACCTAGCAGATCATGTCTGTCTGTGTGTCTGTCTGTCTGTCCCGCTATCCAAATATGGAGTGCGTTGCATCAGCAATCACTCAGCTCCATATATGGGCACAAAAGGGGCCAGGTCCACTCAGCTCCATATATGGGCACAAAAGGGGCCAGGTCCACATATACAGTAACAGCGGGACAGACACACAGACAGACAGACAGACATGATCTGCAGGGTCTCAGCTGCGTTCGCTTCCCGCGTTTGCGCGTCTTACTGGTCACTAGTATTAATGGTGAAACACCCCCCCCTACAGGGCCCACCAGACAGTTTCCTGCATCACCTTGTGGAAGATGCCAAACAGGTGAGCAGCCACAGTGAAATCCAACAGAGCTTTTTCACAGCATCCATGCTGACATGAAAGAGCAGACAAATCTTACAGTGCTCACAGTGTGATGTGTTGTTGTGAGCTTGAAGGTGGTCTGCATTTTTTTTTTTATATTGTGTGTGTGTGTGTGTGTGTGTGTGTGTGTGTGTGTGTGTGTGTGTGTGTGTGACACGTGTGTGTGTGTGTGTGTGTGTGTGTGTGTGTGTGTGTGTCTGTGTGTCTGTGTGTGTGTAGGCCTCTCTGCCCAGAGGCTACCGTCTGTCTCTCATTGACGTAGGTCTGGTGATTGAGTACCTGATAGGAGGAGCGTACCGCAGCATCTACACCCGGAAACACTTCAGAGCCACCTACAACCGCCTTCACGCTCAGAACAAGGTGAGCAGCCTCATATAACCACCTTCACGCTCAGAACAAGGTGAGCAGCCTCATATAACCGCCTTCACGCTCAGAACAAGGTGAGCAGCCTCATATAACCACCGTCACGCTCAGAACAAGGTGAGCAGCCTCATATAACCGCCTTCACGCTCAGAACAAGGTGAGCAGCCTCATATAACCGCCTTCACGCTCAGAACAAGGTGAGCAGCCTCATATAACCGCCTTCACGCTCAGAACAAGGTGAGCAGCCTCATATAACCACCTTCACGCTCAGAACAAGGTGAGAAGCCTCATATAACCTGCACCTTCACGCTCAGTGTCTTGCTCAAGGACACTTCGACGGGTCGTTGTTCCAATGACCCCTGGTGCTGGGGATCATTGTCCATGCGCCACTGTAACTCTTAGGCAACATTCAATATCGAATTATTGACTCATTCAAATAATTCTGATTCTGATTGAGAGTCTGAAACCTTATGTATGGACCTTTCTGCAACTCGTGTTAGCTCTCTCTCTCTCTCTCTCTCTCTCTCTCTCAATTCAATTTCAATTTCAAAAGGCTTCATTGGCATGATAACATTTGCTGTTCTACATTGCCAAAGCATACATACAACAAAACAAAAGTCAACATTGCGCACACAGAGACAACTCTCTGCGCACACAGAGACAACAACAAACATCCCAACAATAATGATGAACAGCAAGCAATACAGTAACAATGAAAATAAATTAACAAACTGAAACACGACAGCAACTTAATGACCCTGTTCAGACAGATATACCTGTCTCTTCTGTCCACTGGCCGTCCCTCAGTTGATGACAGACAATTAACGTGTTGATGACAACACGTATTTTGCTGCCAAAACTGTGCATTTGGATTGTTCTCCCAGAACATATTGAAGTGATGAGTTATTAATGGTGGATTCAAATTCCTTATATTTTTCTGTGAAAGTGTAGCTCCGTCTCCACCAACCCTTGAGAGCAGAGTGAACACAGTCTGTCTTCTCTAGGCAGCCAGTTCTGTCTGTGTCTGCCTGTTTCTATTGCCAGGCGGTGGTCGCTGAGTCTCTCTCTCTCTCTCTCTCTCTGTCTCTCTCTATCATACAGAAAAGCCAACACTTTCAACAGTGAAACGTTGCCATAGTTATTTTTTTTTATCCCACGATTTTGTAACCCATTTTTCACCCCTGTGTCAATCATCTAATGTGATCCTGGGCTCTACACACCCTCCTCCAACCTAGTCCCCATATATGGGGGACAAGGGGAGAGCAACGGACTTGAACTCATGCTTCCTTCATGCCTGAGTGTCCAAGTTGCTCCTTTACACCTGACAGGGGGGAGTTTCCCTGGTTGGACGTAGCGCGTGGAAGGAACACGTTATTCCAACCAGTTCCTTTCCCCTCCATCAGGCGCCCCGGCTGGCCAGGGGGAGGCAGTTTAGTGACCAGGATTACTGCATGTTTTTTGTGAGGGTACCTATACTCTATAGGGGACACGGGAGGAGAACATGCAAACTCCACACAGAAAGGCCCTTTTCACCAACCCCGCCTACGGGTATGGGCACTGATGACGCGGAGGAGGAAACACGCCACCAGCACCCACAGAGTCCCGAGCGGGAATCGAACCCAGAACCTTCTAGCTGTGAGGCGACAGCACTACCAACTGTGCCACCGTGCCCCTAAGTTGCCATAGTTATAATCACATAAACATTATCCACATACCGGTAGCCTCAACTGTTCTGTAGCCTGGCCTCTCAGCTCAGAGCATGTATAACAAGAATATGCCAAACAAAAAAATGATAGAATTTAGCTTTAGAGTTATATTAAGATTGTTGGAACGGCAGGCCTGTTTGCGGACATTCAACATTCGCTTTACCTCTTGAGCTACTGCCGCCCCTTGATTGCTTTATTGTCTTTTAATGTGTTGCGTTATACAGTATCTTGTCTTCTGTAAATAGAGTGTATAAAACACATTTTGTTATAAGACATAACAGCACTATCTTATCTCCCTTTACTGTGGCACTCTTAGGGAAGATAGTCACACTACATTTGATGTGTACTCGGGTGCGGAACAATCAAGCACAATGTGAATCATGGCCAGCAGCGGGGACCAATCGTAACAGTTCCAATCAATGTAACAATTAGGCAGTTCGATGAGTTGGATGTTGTCTGCTGGTTTGTTTCAGCGCCGGGACACAGCGGGGCCTGTGAGGCGGGGGATGATGTCATCGTCGGATCCGATGAGGAGCAGCAGTCCACAGCGGCTGCATTTCTTCAGGACCGCTCAGCCCTACGGACGCAAGGTATAGCCAGGCTGACATCATTAAACCTCTGTTTCCCAAACCCTGCATGTCTGTGACCCATTTGTGTGTCGCGGACACATTATTAGTACAGTATGGGTCCCCTTATTTTGGAGGGGCGCTGGCCCCTCCTATATACAGGTTTAATGTTTGTTTTTAGTTCAATGCTTGTTTTAAAAACGCCATTGACAATGAGGGGAAAATTTACGTCATATTGTCCCTCATTACGTCATATTGTCTCTTTATTGTTAATGGCGTTTAATGTTTGTGTTGGCACCGTTTGTTTTACATCGCCATTGCATCACCTAATCACCTAATCACCAACATGAGTTAGACCTGATTATATTAGCGCCCGGACCTCAATTCACACAGGTGTGATTTTTTTGTTTCCTATAGCCGATCTACAAGATCGGCTATATTCACTAGTTTAGGTCCCAGGCGAACATCTAATCTGCAATTTTCAAAAATATTTTTATACATTTGAATACTTGAAATGGGACATTCTGCATAGTACTTTCCACTTTTGCGTACATTTTGATGCCAATACCTTTGTACTTTTAAGTGCATTTTGAATTCCGGAATTTTACTCGTAACAGAGTAGTTCTTTTTTTTTCTTAAATTTTTATTGGTTTTCAAGACAAGACAGAAAAAACGAACTTACAATACATATAACACAACAGACGTACAAAAAAATAAAAAAACAGTAAAATAAAAAATAAAACAGGCATCGACATTGCGTTTCCAAATGTTACATTCTAGGCATTTACAGTTGTCTCTCCTTCCCCTATATCCTTAAATATTGTCCATTTATACCATTTGTCCTCCAATTGTTCTTCCTGTAGCCTCAGACGGTGTGTCAGTTTCTCCATAAAATGTATTTCCTGAATCAAGTCCTCCCATTGTCCCTGTGTTGGAGGTTCCATCTGTCCCCATTTTCTTGTGATAGCTTTCTTTGCTGCCGCCAGTAAAATGTTTACCAAATATCTATCCTCTCCTCGAATCTTACCCCCCATCAAGTTTCCTAAATACAGTAACAGAGTAGTTCTACATGTCCCTTCCTGCTGCTCCTACTGTCCTCTCCTCCTCCTCCATGTCCCTTCCTGCTGCTCCCACTGTCCTCTCCTCCTCCTCCATGTCCCTTCCTGCTGCTCCCACTGTCCTCTCCTCCTCCTCCATGTCCCTTCCTGCTGCTCTCACTGTCCTCTCCTCCTCCATGTCCCTTCCTGCTGCTCCCACTGTCCTCTCCTCCTCCTCCATGTCCCTTCCTGCTGCTCCTACTGTCCTCTCCTCCTCCACCATGTCCCTTCCTGCTGCTCCCACTGTCCTCTCCTCCTCCTCCATGTCCCTTCCTGCTGCTCCCACTGTCCTCTCCTCCTCCTCCATGTCCCTTCCTGCTGCTCCCACTGTCCTCTCCTCCTCCTCCTCCATGTCCCTTCCTGCTGCTCCCACTGTCCTCTCCTCCTCCACCATGTCCCTTCCTGCTGCTCCCCGTGTCAGGAGCATGGGAGCGCCAAGGAAGCCGCCTTCACGCCGGACCTCAGCGACGCGTCGCTGCACGTCCACCTGAACTTCAACGACCTGTTCGTGTGGGCCGTGCTGCTGCGGCGCCAGCAGATGGCGCTGTTCCTGTGGCAGCACGGCGAGG
>NC_137867.1:9655279-9710279 GCF_963924005.1 Protomyctophum bolini | reverse complement strand
GTCTACCTGTTCTTCCAGTACATCATCATGGTCAACATCCTCATTGCATTCTTCAAGTAGGAACAGGGAACTTGTAAATCAGTGGTTAGCAGAACTACAAGCTCGTAGCGCGCCACCATGAGCTTGTAGATCTGCTATTTTTCAATAGCTAAAGCATAACATAGGCTAATGCTAACACCAAAAGGTGACCCTTTTTCACATCAAGGCCCATTATTTCTCCGTCATTTGAGCCACGGGCCACCATTTGATGAGATTTAGCCTCCCTGCCCAATACTTTTTTGCTGCTGTTATGATGATACGATTTTGTCCACAATTCCACGCAGTATTGATATGGTACTGTACCATTATAGGAGAGATGACGGGCCAACGTTGATCAAAATAACAATTCTTCTATATTCTCTAATTGTGCAGACAGACGTCTTGCAAATTAAGTAATGCAGATGTTTAACAGTAATTTAACTCAAGATCCATTTGGTTAACAACTTTCCACCATTTAGCTGGGGACCACATGGAATCCCTTCAGGGTGGTCCCCGGACCAGTGGTTTACACATTCATGGCAGCTTTCAAATTTCAATTAAATTATTTTCTGTTCTGTGTGACGACTGTATAATTACAAATACTGTTTCTATTCACCAACGAGAAAGAAGTGGGCTCAAATGAGCTCTTTGCTAACTGGAATGAAGGTCTGGTATTTAAATCAATATTATAACAACACACTTGATGTGACCACTGGTCACCACATGGTGGTGCCAAACTACTAATAAACCTAGTCATTTTGTCAACTGAAGAGAGTCTGGGCTGCCAAATGAACTGACTCTGGTCTGGCTGGCTGCAGCCAGGCCATAGACTGTAGAAAATATGGACAAAGTGTTCTCCGGGTCTAACATGAACGTAAAATGAAGCCTGTCAGTCCTTGTATTGTAAGTCGCCATCTTTCTAGATCCGTTTTGGCCCAGCTGGCCATTGGCTGGCCCAGACAACGAGGCGGGACTTCCCCCCTTCTTCTCCGTTGGTTTTTATTTTGACTCGAGTGGGAGGGGAATCCCGATCATAGACTGTAACAGTAGCCACGCCCCTCAGAACATACGCGACTTTATGGTCTTTTTTTTAAATAAATGGGACCATAATTTTCCAAAAAGAATATTATGACATTAGAAATGAGACTTTAAACTAGTGACTGGAAGCAGAAAGTATTCATGACCATGTTTATTAAGGTAATACAGTCTAGGTGAAGTTGGGCCCAAATACATGGACTTCTATGGGGCTATGGGTTTTTTTGGACCCAATGACAGCGCCACAACAGGCCATTATATGAACTTTCATTTCCTTAGTGGCTTCACAAAATATCTGTCTGACTGCCCCCCTGAGCCAGGCACACCTTCGCGTCAGAAAACCCCTAGACCCGGAGGCGTCTCCGGGTTTTTGAACAGCTCGTCGATGGAAATGACGCTCGTGCACGGCTTCAACTTGAACGGCTTCACCGTGCACGCGACTTCAAGTTGAAGTTGCGCACTGTAGCGTCATTTCCATCCACACCGGCTGTTTAAAAAACAGGAAGAGACGCCTGGACTTGATTAAGCCAATAATCAAATAACTTATTATTGACAAGTTGCTTTGCAGATTTAGATTATTATTACAAAACATAATCCCCCCCCCCCCCCCCCCAGCAACATCTACTTTGACATGGCCTCCATGGCCAATGAGCTGTGGAGATACAACCGCTACCGATACATCATGACCTATCAGGAGAGGCCCTGGCTGCCCCCGCCCTTCATCATCCTCAGCCATGTCGGCCTGGCTGTGAGCGCCATCTACAGGAGACTGAGGGGAGAGGCCGAGCCGGAGGAGACCACGGAGGAGAGAGCCACTGGGCTGAGTGAGTTATATACATAGTGTTATTACTTAATACATTCTATAGCACTGTAGTTCATAAACATAATGAACTCAATAACACAGTATAGTTCATATACCCTATTGGTCAGAATATATAAGATATAAGTTTTATATCCGTTTTTTTCTTTCTCCAAAGGATATATCCTAAAAACAAACTGGGTCGTATTATAATCGGGGACTAGACTATTTGACATTCAATGTTCTTTTTCCACAAAAAAAATGGGGTATCGGCTTATGTTCGGCACGCACAGGTACACAATAAACTCAATAACACGGTAGTTTACAACACCAGTGGTTCTCAACGTTGGATCTGGGGACCAACCAGGGGTCCAAATCAACCCCTAACGCCAGGGCTCCACTGGGCGCGTTTTGGGCGCATTGCGTCTCCGACGCGTGCGTCAAAAAACGAACAGGTTCAATTTTAATGGTGACGCACGCACGCGGCACGCACGCGCAACGCGGGCAGTGGAGCCCACCCTTCATTGATTAAAAAGGGAACATTCTGTGACGGTGACGCTGACGCGACGCAGACGCGCCCAGTGGAGCCCTGGCGTTAGAGTCAGTATAGACTGTGTTTTTACTGCCGAACTTTCACAGAGCTGATTCTTGGCCCTGACGATCGTAAGCGCCTGCATGAGTTTGAGGAGCGCTGCATCGAGACCTACATCCACCACAAGCAGCACCTGCGTCACGGCCACGTCAACAGGATCAAAGCCACGGCTGAAAGGTTACACAATCATCTCTGTCGTCACATCACATATCACAGTTTAACGGGCAGCAAGGCGGTGGAAAACATACTGTATTATGCAAATATGCACTGTATGTTTTGCTTAAGTAAAAGTATCATTACTGCAATACAGAAATACTCTGTTACAAGTAAATGTCCGGAATTCAAACTTTAATTTTTTTAAGTAAGAATTATGCAGAATATTTCTCATTTCAAGTTTTCAAATGTATATATATTTTTTTATCCCACTCTTTTGTAACCCATTTTTCACCCCTGTGTCAATTATCTAATGTGATCCTGGCCTCTACACACCCTCCGCCAACCTAGTCCCCATATATGGGGGACAAGGGGAGAGCAACGGACTTGAACTCATGCTTCCTTCATGCCTGAGTGTCCAAGTTGCTCCTTTACACCTGACAGGGGGGAGTTTCCCTGGTTGGACGTAGCGCGTCGAAAGAACACATTATTCCAACCAGTTCCTTTCCCCTCCATCAGGCGCCCCGGCTGGCCAGGGGGTCAAATGTATAACAATCTTTTGAAAATAGCAGATCTACAAGCTCATAATGTGTCGCATTGCGATGCAAGTACAAGTACAAGAGTGACCGGCCCACATCCGGTCTCTATACAAGTGGAAGGGGCTGTGGAAGGAAAATTGACCCTTGTTGACCCATTGCCTCTGTCGTTGTCCAGAACCGCCTATATTGGAGCAATATGCCCATATTTGGGCATGACTGCATGACTACAAAGTCAGCGTGCAGGTCAGAGTACTCAAGGGTGTGATGCGCCTGCCCCTGCCGATGGGGAAGTCGGACGGATCAGCAGAACTCCAAAAAATAGTCTGTCTTTGTAGTTTGAAACGGCCCCATCTAGACCTTGGAAAGGGCTCGTTCCTATACCTGCTATGGTTTCAACGGGGCGGCGCATGTATTTCCAACCTGCATTGGTAGCAAACATGCGATGTGTTGTGAGCTTGTAGATCTTCTTTTATTTATGTCGAAGGCTAGGGCTGTCAAAATTACAAATTTAAGTTGACGATTAATTGTCACACAAATATTTGCGATTAACTATTTAATTGCTGTTTGCGTTGAAGATTGGAACATTACAATTTGTATTTCTGCATGCCTTTTAGGCTTCGTAGTCTCAACAGGCCCAGAACAAGTCCCGGCCCTACCTGGGCCCTACCTGGGCCCTAACTGGGCTGGCCCGAGCCCCCGCCTGGCCTTACTAAATAGCACACATATGGACATTCCCAGACCTGTTGTTTCAGCGCTTCCCGCTGGACTAAAAGGATTTGTTTAGATAACGACGTGAACGTGTGCTCCCCCCTCCCACCCAACCCACCACCAGGGCGGAGGAGATGGCTGCCATGGCCAGCGAGGTGTCCGAGAAGGTCCACTTCATCCAGGACAGTCTGTCCCTGTTGGACGGCCGGCTGGGCGGTCTGCAGGACCTGTCCGTGCTGGCCGTGGACACGCTGTCCCTGCTGTCCGCCTCCGACAACCTGCACCACGAGGAGGCTCGCCTCGGCTCCGCCGCTGCCTCCCACCACTACCTGCCACACAGCTGGGCCCTGCACCCACACACTGCCAGCTCCGATGCCGGGTGAGCGTGGTTTAGCGTTTCTTTTGTTTGCCTTTTTTGGGGTGTGGGGGGGGGGGGTTTCTAGTCTAGTTCTTCTAGTTTGTAATTTGGGGTAGTCGGGGCGGGGGGGGGGGGGGGGATATACAATAAGCTCAGAAAAAATAGTTTCAGTTAGTTTGTATTCTTTTCGGTTTTTGTCATGGTATTCGTTTTAGTTAAAGCAGCACTATATAGTTAGGGGGTATCAGTGGCCACTTAACATGGCAGCCATCTTTGATTTCATTATACCAAAGAGTCTCTGCAAGCGAGACTCACTCTTTTCCAGACCTTTCTACCTTTCTGGCCATGGTTTTGAGGTTATTATTCTGTGAGGTTAGGGTTAAGGTTAGGGTTAGCCTAGGCATAGTTTTCTGAGGTTAGGGTTATAGGCATGATTTTTGTGAGGTTAATGTTAGGGTTAGGGAGGGTTTGGTTTAGGCATATATAACCACGCCCATCAGGTAGAAAGGTCCGGGAAAAAGGTATAGCATTGTCCGGCGAGGACACACTGTGATTGGCCAGTGTTTGCTTTGATTGGCAGGTCTTCCTCGGTGCCTTGGCAAATAGATGAAACTCATCGTCTCCCCTATACATTCATAGTAATACAGTCAAGCCCCTTGCAGGGACCCCCCTGAGTCTATGCATTTATGGAAGGATGACTCTTATCGCTTAACCCATTCTGACCTGAGATCAGATTCATAACGAGGTTTCCACTGGACACACACTGGTCTGATTAACCCATTCTGACCTGAGATCAGATTCTAAAAATGGCAGTCGTTCTTCGATTTTTCAAAAATAGCAGACCTACAAGCTCGTATCGCGCCACTCGGTGGCGCGATATGAGCTTGTAGATCTGCTATTTTTCAATAGCTAAAGCATAACATGATGCCGACACCAAAATGGGTGCCCGGTCAGAATGGGTTAAACATGTGACTTTATCATTTTGTGGGATATAATATGCTATATAGTTGTTAAAAAGGTTACATAGTGCTGCTTTATTAGACCTGACGTCGAAATTAAAAGAAAGGTATTCTGAAAGAAAGAATATATATTCAAAGATTTGTGCCGCATTTTTACGATTTAGCAAAAATAGCTCATGATAACTGTGCTCTGAGCAGCGGGCGGCCAGCGGCGGCCTCGGCGGCCATGACGTGCACGAGTACCCCGCCGTCGGTGACGAGGACGCACACTCCCGTGGCGGGAAGGGTGGAGTGGCGAGCCGCGGCCAGAGGTGCGACGGGAGGCCCGGGACCCCCAGGAGAGGAGGTATATGTCTGACTCAAACATGTCTCACACTTGTTTCCGTTGTACAACTGCCCAACAACGTACTGTATAGCCATTTAGCAAAAGCGACTTACAGTAAGCAAGGTATGAACACGACGTAATAGATCAAATGTGTAGAGATAGTAATAGTAATCTAGGATCATACCCAGGTAAACCAAGAACCTATTATCGGGGCTGATAAGTGATTTATGTATATTTTGTGATAATAATCAAAATCTACAAAGTAACCAACTATAGTAACTAAAGTTTTCAAATCACTGTAGTGAAGGAAAAGTACAATATTTGGATCCGAGATGTAGTGTACTTTACTTGAAATACTCAAGTAAAGTACAAATACCTCAAAATTGTACTTGAGTTGTACAGTTGTATGATTGTACACAGTACCTACCGTAATAAAGCGCACCTGAATATAAGCCGCACCAGCTACATTTAGGGCAAAAATATATACAAGCCGCACTGGACTATAAGCCGCATAGAGGCCATAGAGATAGATTTAAAAGGTCCCCTAGTGGCCGTTAGCTGTAAATATCCATAGATTAGCCGCACCGTTGTATAGGCCGCAGGGTTCAAAGCATGGGAAAAAAGTAGCGGCATATAGTCCGGAAATTACGGTAGTTACTTTACACCACCTGGGCCTTTGCGGTCAAGAAAATAATTAACTACTTCTATTGGAAAGCCATTTTAACCCCATAATGGGCATTAAGTATTTGGTGTCATCGATTGCCTAATTTGTTATACTGTCTTTAGTGTCTAGTGAATCCCTCTCAATTTGTTGTACAATGACTTCTTCGTTAATAGAACTTTCGCTAAGCCTACTCTACTCTGCCAGACGCTGTCCAGGGTGGGACAAACATTGCTTCTCGCCCATTGGCTTGCATGTTGTATGACGGCATTTCCCATGTAAATAATCAATCATTTCAGGAGCAAAAGCTTCAAAACGTCTTCTAAATCTAGTCCACAAGGCCTGCAGTATATAGGCTATGCACTGGAAACGTGTGCTTGGCATTTAGTTCAACAACCTACAAACACAGGGAAATTGTTAGCCGTGGTTCACATGATGGGTGGCAGGCATTCATATCAGTCTTCCATTCCATCCCTTGTCATCCCCTGAGGAGGAGCAGCCATCCAGTGAGGTCTGTTGTGAGGGCTGTGTGGTGAGGGAGCAGCTGCCCAGCCCAGGCTGGGAGTCCTGTGTTCTTTCACCTCCTGGTTCCCCTCTCAGCCACCATACCACCAAGGTAGTATAGTTTGACTTTTTTCTTTTTCTTTTTGTATAATAATTAGTAATGGTTTTGTTCTTTTTGTTTGATTTGTTCTTAATGTTTTTTTTTTAAAGGCTTGCATATTTATTGGGTTATGTTCTAGTTTTTGTAAAACACACCGTTTAATAAAAGGTATTCAGAGTCAGAACTGGCACAGAGAGAATATATACCCATAGCCTATACGAGGCTTATACGGTGAGGAATACATTGACGAAGACCAGACTTTATTCTTCTATTATTTTAGATGTAGTTTAGCAAATGAAACCGTTTCAGTCAGTGGTCGTATTTTGTAAAGCCTCAATTTTCTTTTCTTAGTTGTCATTATGGGGCAGCGGTAGCTCAGGGCCGGGGTAGAGTGCCGGAATGGAACTGAGTTTCCCAGTTCGAACCCGGGCTCCCCCAGAGTTGGTGTCGAAGTGTCCTTGAGCAATATACCATTTTGCCATTTTTACCAGTATTTCATTATTATCAATTAACTAAAATAATATCCTTGCTCCAGACATCTATGGAAGAGGAGGATGAAGAGGAGGATGATGACGAGGATGGTGATGAAGAGACGATCCAAGAGTTGTTGGATCTAGACGTGTCCAGAAGCTCCAGTCGTCTGGTCCTACTGTCTGTCCCCAGGTAGGCCTGTCTACTGTCTCTACTGTCTGTCCCCAGGTAGGCCTGTCTCTACTGTCTGTCCCCAGGTAGTCCTGTCTACTGTCTCTACTGTCTGTCCCCAGGTAGGCCTGTCTACTGTCCCTACTGTCTGTCCCCAGGTAGGCCTGTCTCTACTGTTTGTCCCCAGGTAGGCCTGTCTACTGTCCTACTGTCTGTCCCCAGGTAGGCCTGTCTCTCTGTCTCTACTGTCTGTCCCCAGGTAGGCCTGTCTCTACTGTCTCTACTGTCTGTCCCCAGGTAGGCCTGTCTCTCTGTCTCTACTGTTTGTCCCCAGGTAGGCCTGTCTCTACTGTCTCTACTGTCTGTCCCCAGGTAGGCCTGTCTCTACTGTCTCCACTGTCTGTCCCCAGGTAGGCCTGTCTTTACTGTCTCTACTGTCTGTCCCCAGGTAGGCTTGTCTCTACTGTCTGTCCCCAGGTAGGCCTGTCTCTACTGTTTGTCCCCAGGTAGGCCTGTCTCTCTGTCTCTACTGTCTGTCCCCAGTTAGGCCTGTCTCTCTGTCTCTACTGTCTGTCCCCAGGTAGGCCTGTCTCTCTGTCTCTACTGTCTGTCCCCAGTTAGGCCTGTCTCTCTGTCTCTACTGTCTGTCCCCAGGTAGGCCTGTCTCTACTGTCTCTACTGTCTGTCCCCAGGTAGGCCTGTCTCTCTGTCTCTACTGTCTGTCGCCAGGTAGGCATGTCTCTACTGTCTCTACTGTCTGTCCCCAGGTAGGCCTGTCTCTACTGTCTGTCCCCAGGTAGGCCTGTCTCTACTGTCTACTGTCTGTCCCCAGGTAGGCATGTCTACTGTCTCTACTGTCTGTCCCCAGGTAGGCATGTCTCTACTGTCTGTCCCCAGGTAGGCCTGTCTCTACTGTCTCTACTGTCTGTCCCCAGGTAGGCATGTCTCTACTGTCTCTACTGTCTGTCCCCAGGTAGGCCTGTCTCTACTGTCTGTCCCCAGGTAGGCCTGTCTCTACTGTCTGTCCCCAGGTAGGCCTGTCTCTACTGTCTACTGTCTGTCCCCAGGTAGGCATGTCTACTGTCTCTACTGTCTGTCCCCAGGTAGGCCTGTCTCTACTGTCTGTCCCCAGGTAGGCTTGTCTCTACTGTCTGTCCCCAGGTAGGCCTGTCTCTCTGTCTCTACTGTTTGTCCCCAGGTAGGCCTGTCTACTGTCTCTACTGTCTGTCCCCAGTTAGGCCTGTCTCTCTGTCTCTACTGTTTGTCCCCAGGTAGGCCTGTCTACTGTCTCTACTGTCTGTCCCCAGTTAGGCCTGTCTCTCTGTCTCTACTGTCTGTCCCCAGGTAGGCCTGTCTACTGTCTCTACTGTCTGTCCCCAGTTGGGCCTGTCTCTCTGTCTCTACTGTCTGTCCCCAGGTAGGCCTGTCTCTACTGTTTGTCCCCAGGTAGGCCTGTCTCTACTGTCTCTATCTCTAATTATTTGCGATGGGGCGATAAAGTAATAATTATGACACCCTCAGGTCCACCTCTGAGGGTGTGGTCAACCCCGCCTTCTCTCTGGACAACAACAGCCAACCAGAATCTCTGCGAACACACTCCAGCCAATGGGGACGGAGCAGGAAATCGCCCAGGTGGGCGTGGCTGTCGAGGGACCTCCGACACAGCCACTGCAGGTCTCTGTCGTCCAGCATGGAGAACATGGCCTTCTCTGGCGCCCCCTTGAGCCCTGTGAGGTTATCGTTTCCCAGAGTTGAGAGTTTTCCCAGTAGGCGGGGCCTGACGGATGACACGTCACTGCGACACAGCCGGAGCAGAGGTATATATATATTTTTTTTACGTTTTATTGCTTTTCAATATTTGAGCATACAAAACATTATGCGGCGGTGGCTCAGGGGTAGAGTGGCTGGATGCAAGGTTGCCAGTTCGAACCCAGACTCCCCCAGAGTTAGTGACGAAGTGTCCTTGAGCAAGACACTGAACCCCTAATTGCTCTTGATGTGCTGGTTGGTGCCTTGCATGGTTTCCGCCGACATCGGTGTATGAATGTGTGTGTGAATGGGTGAATGTAATGCACAATCTATGTAAAGCGCCTTGGGTAAAGGCGCCATATAAATGCACCATTTATATTTTTATTTATGCAAGCCTACAAGATGAAGTAAATCACATGGAACAATCTGTGAAAACAAGAACATACAAATATCCCCAAAAGACAAATACAGCAAAACATTCTGTCATTTATATCTCTTGTTGAACCGAACACCTGCTAGCAGGTGTTCGGTTCAACAAGAGATATAAAATAAAATACATAGATAGGCTAGGCTACATTGTAGGACCACTACCAGTTGACCTGTAGTAAGTCTCATGGTCGGGCGGGTAGGACCAAGGGATTTGGGATTTGTTTATAAACATTTTGGTATTTGTTTATAAACATTTGTGATTTGTTTATAAACATTTGTGATTTGTTTATAAACATTTGTGATTTGTTTATAAACATTTTGGGATTTATTTATAAACATTTGGGATTTGTTTACAAACATTTGGGATTTGTTTATAAACATTTGGGATTTGTAAGTCTCATGGGGGGGGTAGGACCACTACCAGTTGGCCTGTAGTAAGTCTCATGGGGGGGTAGGACCACTACCAGTTGGCCTGTAGTAAGTCTCATGGTCGGGGGGGTAGGACCAAGGGATTTGGGATTTGTTTATAAACATTTTGGTATTTGTTTATAAACATTTGGGATTTGTTTATAAACATTTGTGATTTGTTTATAAACATTTGTGATTTGTTTATAAACATTTTGGGATTTGTTTATAAACATTTGGGATTTGTTTACAAACATTTGGGATTTGTTTATAAACATTTGGGATTTGTAAGTCTCATGGGGGGGGTAGGACCACTACCAGTTGACCTGCAGTAAGTCTCATGGTCGGGGGGGTAGGACCAAGTCTCATGGGTTTGGGGATTTGTTTATAAACATTTTGGTATTTGTTTATAAACATTTTGGATTTGTTTATAAACATTTGTGATTTGTTTATAAACATTTTGGGATTTGTTTATAAACATTTGGGATTTGTTTACAAACATTTGGGATTTGTTTATAAACATTTGGGATTTGTAAGTCTCATGGGGGGGGTAGGACCACTACTACTGGCCACATGAGGCCCCCACCTAGCTTCTTAATTTTGATCTCAAAGTGCACCAGATTGAAGCATTTTCATGGCAAATTTACAATTTTTATCCGGCGTGGCAAAGCAGGAGGGGGGGGGGGGCTCTGTATAATATGTTGCCTAGGCAGGGCTCAAGATTAACGGCGTCCCGACGTCCCGGGGACTGTAAAATATCTATTTGGGACGTAAATGTATCTCATCCGGGACGGTTTCGGGACGAGAGGAGTTTTTACACTGAAAATGCGCATTTCGTGTGCAGCCATGAGCAGCATGATAATTTGCCGTGCCGTCAACCAATGCTCTGTCCTCCCGGCTCCCGTTGACAACAACAACAACGCACACACTACATTCACCCAACGGAATCATAGGAATTATATTGCTTTTGCCCCGTGGATGAGACATTTAGATTGAAAAACTATCGGTTGGAAGCGTGGATAAGACCATGGATGTGTGCCACAGAAAGGTCCCATGGGGCTACACTACACCAACGTTTAACGTTAGCTTCCATGCTAGGCTTGCTAGCTGGCGTCGACATTAAATAATATGTTGGTATATAATCATCTGAAGCAACAGATGTTTTCTAATGCTCAGATTGTTCTGCAATTGCTGCCCCAACACTGTGGAATGCACACCCCAAAACCAAAACGCTCTCATTCCACAGTTTTTATTGATTGTATTTATTATTATTATTTATTGATCCTTCGTCTTAGTATTCCCCCTAATAAAGTTGTTTTTATTTGTTTTCTCATGCCAACCATGATGTAATAGACATTTGAGTATTCATATACCTGCATTGCTGCACGTTATCTGTTGGTCTTGATCAAGTAGCCTGCCCTACACCAAAATAACAAAATCCATTTGAAAATAAAAATCACTGTTCTCAGGTCGAATATTGATATGCGATTAAAATGTGATTAATTTAGATTAATTAATTACAAAGCCTCTGATTAATTCGATTAACATTTTTAACCAAGCCCTATTTTTCATCTGGGAGCATTTTGACTAAATCAGTCTACAGAAGAATCTACAGAAGAAACATGAAGCCAAACAATTAATGTACTGCATGTATTCAATACATGCAGTACATTATTTGTTTGGCTTAATTGTATTTCTATTACAATAGGAATACTGTAACTGCCGGGGACACTTGTTGGTTTTAACTTCAATTATTTTTTTTGAAGTTGATTTGTTTTATTTACTTTGCTTTGGTATATACTTATTTTTGACACTTGTATGTTTGGTTTACCTTTATTTTATTAATTTCACAATTTGAGTGGTGCTTTTTGTAAAAAAAAAAATCCCGGGACGGTATACATTTACTTCGGGACGGTTCAAATTGTATTTTGGGACGGTTCCGGGACGGTGGTGAAAAAAGTTAGTCTTGAGCCCTGTGCCTAGGGCCTCAAAAGGCCTAGAACCGGCACTGATTGAAATCTTCATGCATGTCAAACTGGGGGTCCTTTTCAAATGGGGTCTTGACCTCGACCTCGCACGTGCCGACTCGGCCCCCAGCCTGGTACCCTAGTCAAAATATGGCCCTTGAGGAAAATGAATTGGGGAACCCTGTCTAGCACCTTCGGATGGCTGAAACCAGAAAGATCCGAACCACCACTGTCTGGAACCCATTTTCATTTCGATACCGTCTCAGTCACAGTTGACCGCACTGAATCCGGGAAGCGTCACCCTGCCTCTCCTTCTGTCATCCTCGGAGCCCGTGTTGATTCGCCGGATCAACCTCTTCTCAAATCCCAAGGGGTGCCAACCGCCCTGGTAGCAGTTCATGTCCTCAAACTCCTCAAAGTAGTGGCACTGGGCCGAGTGGGCCGTCTGCCTCGCGGAGGGGATGTATTCGTACACGCTGACCGTGTCGCACAGCTCCATCATCACCGTGATGCCCATGAAACCGGAGCTGGGCGGGTTGGGCACGATGTCCTCCTGCGTGTTCCCCTGGATCACCTGCCAGAGCTGATCCAGGTAGACGGGGTGAAGGACATAGAAGGGCTGGCTGGGGTCCAGCCTCCGGCGCTCTGCGTACGGAGCGAACAGCTTCCCCTGGCCGTACCACTTGGCCAAGTCGAGGTCGCGTGGGGCGGGTTCCCAGGCAATCAGGGTGACGTTTTTGTAGAGTGCACTGGTCTTGAACTGAAACCGAGGTTCATGCAGAATCTGTTCGTTAACGAGGCGAATAGTAGTTCTGCTTCCCACGTCGTTCTCGTGGCCTTCTGTCGGCGCATGGTTGAAGCGAATGACCGCGTCGTGGGAATCGATCTCCTCGCCCAGACCCGAGTGCAGCATGGTCCCAGCAGAGCTCACCACGGCGCAGGTCTTAAAGCGGCGTTGGTTCCCGTGCCGTCCGGGGAGTGGGGTGGAGTCCGCGTTCAGGGGAGTGGAGGGCACCAGGCGCGGCCAGCCCAAAGAGGCGAATGGTTGCTCGGTTCCGTCCAAGGTCCTCAGCGTAGCCTGGCTCTTCAGTTCACACCGTATGGCCTCTGGGCTCTGGGCAGGTCTGCGAACTCCTTTGCTAACGTGCTGCCCTTCCCATCCCACAGCCGGGAAAAGACAGACCCACATCAGGATCATGGCAGAGATGGCACAAGACACTGTGGCCAGGATCGGCTTATGACGACGCTTGAAATAATAAAGTATCATCGTGCTCTTTGATTTGCTGTCAAGAATCCTAGAGGTATCGCTGCTCGTTCAACTGCACTGATATACGGAGAAGCCATTCCTTTATATACCCTCAGACATATGGAGCAATTACCGTATATTTCCAAATACGGACGGCTATTTCAAATAGCCGTCCATATTTGGAAATATAGTTTGACGTTTATGGCCGGCCGCATGGTCTACATTGGTCTATACTGTGGTCAGAATAAAGACAAACACGAGTACGTGACGTCAGGGATGGTGATCCCTGATGATGTGATGAAGCACATATATGGGAATGCCCATATATGGAGATCCCTGATGTCATCAATATTGGCCAGCAACTCTAATCTAACCTCAAACCCTAAGATCTCCATACTGTATATAGCTGAACTGTTCTGACATTCCATAATTGATCCTTCTTCCTCTTCGATGTCTCCCTTTTAACTGATACCTGTCCATTCAAACCCTTGTCGAACTCAACTTGGGGCGAGGGCCGCATTGGTCAAAAGGTCACTTGATGGGGGCCACAACCAGTTGCGGACGCACGCTCGATGTCTCAGTCAGTCACTGCTATAATATCTATCTATCTATCTATCTATCTATCTATGCTCAGACCCAGCCAGCCATCAAGCAAGCAAGCCACACACATAGTGCTCAGACCCAGCAAGCCAGACACACACATAGTGCTCAGACCCAGCCAGCCAGCAAGCCACACACATAGTGCTCAGACCCAGCCAGCCACACACATAGCTCCGTAAGGGAGTGGTTGCACCACTCAAAAAAATCTTCAAAAAACTGAAGAGGCTACTGGAGATTGGAGAACCTGATTTGGACATGATCTGATGCAGGACAATGTCACTATGACAGAAAGAGAAGATGGGTCTGGCCCAGGGGGGCAGTCAGACAGATATTTTGTGAAGCCACTGAGGAAATCGGGATTTCCTGAAAGTTCATATAATGGCCTGTTGTGGCGCTGTCATTGGGCCCAAAAAAACCCATAGCCCCATAGAAGTCCATGTATTTGGGCCCAACTTCACCTAGACTGTATTACCTTAATAAACATGGTTATGAATACTTTCTGCTTCCAGTCACTAGTTTAAAGTCTCATTTCTAATGTCATAATATTCTTTTTGGAAAATTATGGTCCCATTTATTAAAAAAATAAAGTCGCGTATGTTCTGAGGGGCGTGGCTACCGTTACAGTCTATGATCGGGATTCCCCACCCACTCGAGTCAAAATAAAAACCAACGAAGAAGAAGGGGGGAAGTCCCGCCTCGTTGTCTGGGCCAGCCAATGGGCCAGCTGAGCCCAAACGGATCTAGAAAGATGGCGATTTACAATTCATTTTACGTTCATGTTAGACCCGGGGAACGCTTTGTCCATATTTTTTACAGTCTATGACTCTGACACAGGTACAAGGGGCATGGGCATGGATCTCCAACTTCCATCGTTACCGACTTGGTTCTCTATAGAGCGTCGCAGTCCCTCCCCCTTTCAGAACAACGAGTGGCCCAGGAAATGAATCCCAATGCAATTTTTTTTTTTTTTTCTACTTTCTAATTCTTTGTTTGGCCCGAAATATTTTGTTTGTTGTCATGATTTGTCACGACAAGAGTTGGCTTCGTACGATGCTTAAAAGCTCTTTAAATAAAAAAAATAAGAAATGCCTATGGGAAAAATGCGTTGGGATTCATTTCCTGGGCCACTCGTTGTTCTGAAAGGTGGAGGGACTGCGACGCGCTACACAGCCGGGCACCGTCTAGTATATAAAACCACAAGCACACCAGCTCAGAGACGGGTGCGGAGGCAGGGATCGTCTTTCCTCTGAACTTCCCTGTACCTGAATGATTATGTGACTATATGTGGCAGTTTGTACAGTAGAATGGATGTAATGTGACGTGTAACAGCTCGTAGAATGAATTGTACGTTATACAGTTTGTAAACGCTCCACATGGTGTCGTTTGTGCAGAACGTAATGTGACCTGTACATTTTGTTATTGTTCTGTGCGTATAGAATGGTCCAAGTCGTCTGACTTCCTGGGCGGCAGGCGGAGCAACCTATACAAGAAAACAGTGAAGATCCAGGAGCAGGACCTCGATGTGGTGAGAGACACACTATTCTAGGGGGCGGACATTTGGTGATCTACACACGTGTAGATCGGCTACTTTCGGTGAAGATATTTTCACATAGAGTAAAAACAGGAGGGATCTAGAGCTCTGAGGGAAAATCCATCCATCCATCTTCAACCGCTTATCTGTAGTCGGGTCGCGGGGGCAACAGCTCCACTAGAGTGCACCAGACTCCCCTCTCTAGCAACATTGGTGACTTCCTCCTGGGGGATCCCGAGACGTTCCAAGGCGAGATCGTCAATGTATTTCCTCCAACTGCGCCTTGGTCTGCCCCGGGGTTCTCCTCCCAGTGGGACGTGCGTCGAGGACCTCCCTAGGGAGACGCCCGAGAGGCATCCTAACCAGATGCCCGAACCACCTAAACTGGCTCCTTTCCAGGCGAAGGAGCAGCGGTTCTACTCCGAGTCTCTCTCGTGTAACTGAACTTCTCACCCTGAAGTTCTCATTTCTGAGGGAAGTGGTTAAATATGATTGCTCCAATATACGGAGCTGAATCTCATGTTACTGATTATGAATGATTCTGTGAAGCTTCAGTGATACGCTGCATCTTCAACACTTATCTGTCGGGCAGAAACCTCTGAAACTGTTCAAAGGTATAGCAGATCTACAAGCTCAAATTGTGTTGCTTCGCGCCACGCTTCCAGCTTGCAGATCTGCTACTTTTGATACATTTGTGTGACACTGTAGTATGATCAAGTAGGACATTAACGTTGAAACGTTAAAACATGGAGATAAGATGTTTCTGCCCAACGTTATATCATTAAAGATTTTATACATTCTATTTTCCCTCATTTTCTTCCACCTCCTGGGCGTACAGGACTCCTGGAGCCCCAGCCAATCAGCATGGAGCAGTTGGGCCAGATCGCCCAGTCGTATGTCCTCGTAAGTCTGCCTACAGTCTGTCTGTCTGTCTGTCTGTCTGTCTGTCTGTCTGTCTGTCTGTCTGTCTGTCTGTCTGTCTGTCTGTCTGTCTGTCTGTCTGTCTTTCAGCCATAGGTCCTTGTATGTTTGTCTCTCTGACTGTCTAAGTGTATTTCTATCTCTGTCACAGACTACAGCACAGATTTATGTCTTGAAGAAGACTTAAATTACCTTTCTTAAAATACAATTAAATGTTGAGTTTTAATGTAAATAAAGTCATACTGTGTCAAACGGTAAATCCACGGAAGCGGTACTTCTATTTGTATCCCCCCCCCCCCCCCCCCCCCCCCCGAAACTGAATTCTGGGAATTGAAGTTCTACTTCTATCGAAGTTCTACTTGACCATATACATGACAAAACCTCTTCCTTGCGTTCTTGCAGATTGCAGAGTGGGATGGTCCCAGAAGGTACTGTACACTACAGTAGGCTATGTCAAAACAGCTCAAAAATTATACCCTTCTAAATATATTATGCATTTTTTTTTTTTAATCCCAGTTTATTGGTTCATCATGGGGTTATCAGGTGTACATAATGTGAATCTCCTCTCGTCGCCTTTGTTTTTTAGCCAAGAGCTCCTCGTTCGCCTCCACAGATGATCTGTACCCTCACTATTCAGGTATTTACCTGGTCACCCGTTTTCTGTCTTCAGCGTCGCATTATATAATATTGTTGTGAAGTACTTTGTAACCACACTGTCTTATATACTCTCATTTCACAGCGCAGTGCCACGATGTCCTGCTGACTGAGCGTTGAGTGCTAATTTTGCACAACATGATCGTACAAACAAAGTATAAAAGCGTGGTTAATCAGACTAGCTGATTTAGTGGACATTCTTTTCACGTGATCTTTTCCTCTTTATTTAAAAAAGAAAATAGACGAGGTACAAAGAATAATCTCTACGAAAATATGCGATAGTTGCAGCCCTATACTAGAGCATGACAAATGTATTTTAATCCATTGTGTGTTTCTTTCTCTCTCTCTCTCTGTGTGTGTGTGTGTGTGTGTGTGTGTGTGTGTGTGTGTGTGTGCGTGTGTGTGTGTGTGTGTGTGTGTGTGTGTGTTTGACAGCCATGGAGAGAAACAATCTGATGAGGCTGGCTCATACCATCCCCTTCACCCCCGTGTCATTGCTGGGTGAGCTCCTCCTATTGGTCTTGATAATCACACGCGTAGAGAGTGCAGAGAGTACAAATGTGCCTCAAAGAAACTAGGATACATACCATGTATACACAATGACCCCATATAGCACCTTCCATCTGTCTTAGCCTTGGTATCTACCCAGGCATTTGCTTTTGGTTTCTAAACAAGACGTCTGTCTCACATAACATGCCAATTAAATAACATTCAGTGCGACACATACTGTAGTGGTGGTGGCCGCCACTTTGTGGTGTCACAGATAGAAAGCCCATTCATTTTCCCCATATAGGATTACATATACACGAGCCTGTGTGGCTCGGTTCCAGGCTGAAAACAACTGTTGTTATACATATTTTCAGAAATCTCTATGAGGAAAAAAACGAATGGGTTTTTCTATCCGTGGCACCACAAAATGGCTGCTATATGCCCTATACATTATTGTACAAAAACAAATGTATGTGTCTCGGCAGGAGGAGGGGAGGAGGTGAGCGTGTACACCCTGGAAGAAGCGGCGGTCCCCTGTGACCCCGCCGCTGGGGCGGGGGGCTCCACGCCGTCGTCGTCGTCGTGGTGGTCGCCGCGGGGCCTGTCGGCCCTGCTGCGGCCCCTCCCCGGCGAGGAGGGCTCCATGGACGGGGGCCTGCGTCGAGGCAGCCGGGTGCTGTGCACCTGGGCCGAGGGAGAGGCGCTGCGGCCGGGCCTGGTCTACGTGGTCAAGGCCTTCCGGCCGGAGGTGGTCCGCGCCTGGCAGAGACACTTCCACGGCAGCACGGCCCTGCAGCTCTGCCTGAGGGTGAAAACACACATGCACACACACACACACACACACACACACACACACGCGCACACACACGCCTTGCAGGAATAATCGGTAGTTTTTTCGTAAATAAGCGCCTCTACTTGATCATACTATATACAGCGTCACACAAAAACATCAAAAGTAGCGGCTCTGTGGGTGCTGGCGGCGTGTTTCCTCCTCCGCGTCATCAGTGCCCATACCTGTAGGCGGGGTTGGTGAAAAGGGCCTTTCTGTGTGGAGTTTGCATGTTCTCCCCGTGTCCCCTAGGGTAGGTACCCTCACAAAAAACATGCAGTAATCCTGGTCACTAAACTGCCTCCCCCTGGCCAGCCGGGGCGCCTGATGGAGGGGAAAGGAACTGGTTGGAATAACGTGTTCATTCCACGCGCTACGTCCAACCAGGGAAACTCCCCCCCTGTCAGGTGTAAAAGGAGCAACTTGGACACTCAGGCATGAAGGAAGCATGAGTTCAAGTCCGTTGCTCTCCCTTTGTCCCCCATATATGGGGACCAGGTTGGCGGAGGGTGTGTAGAGCCCAGGATCACATTAGATAATTGACACAGGGGTGAAAAATGGGTTACAAAATCGTGGGATAAAAAATATATTAAAAAAAGTAGCAGTAACAAGCTCGAAACGTGACACGTTTTGGACATGAGAGATTTCCACCCGACAGAGATTAAATAAAGTGTCTAATGCACATAGGCCTACTGTATGATATACTGTACTGTATGTTTCTGTCTATACAGATGATATACTGTGCATATCTGTATCAATATCTCGGGAGAGATAGATTTGACTGAATAAAACATTATTTTAACCATTCTGTAGTAGAGTATATGTTAGTGCCTGCATGGGACCGCCAGAAGAGATTATTTGTGTAAAACGATTCTAATTCATTTCAAATACTTCACAAAATAGACCCTATGCCTATACACTTAGTATGTACACACACACACACACACACACACACACACACACACACACACACACTGTGGCACTGTATGCGCTCCTTTTTCCTTGTACATCAAATCTCCCTATACACAATCAGCTATAGAATCAGCTATACAATGAGTAGCAGGGATTTAATGAATGCACTGTGTTGTACTGTACTTGTACTGTATGTGTATAGTTTAATGAACTGTGCTGCACGTCGTGTACCTTAATGCATTGTACTGTATGTGTCGTCTCTAAAGGAGATCCAGCAGCAGAGAGCTGCTCAGAGGATGATGCAGGTCTTCAACCAGCTCAAGCCTGAGGACATACACCATGCCCCAAGGTGGGTGGGTGCGTGGGTGCGTGCGTGTGTGCGTGCGTGCGTGCGTGCGTGCGTGCGTGCGTGCGTGCGTGCGTGCGTGTACGTGTATTACAATAATTGAGGCATTTAGCAGATGCTCTTAATCCAGAGCGATTTACAGTATGCAAGAACAACACACGGTAATACATCAATAATACATCAAATACATAGAAATAGCCATCAAGAATCATAAAGTACGTTTCATCAACATCAATTCAAGTTTTGCCACCCTCTATACCAGTGGTTCCCATGCAAACGTGTTAGCCTGTGACCCAAAAGAGATTATTAGACGTTGCCCGGGACCAAAACTAGTGAGAATAGCCCATCTACAAGCTCACAACGTGGCGCCCCGTATTACGGCTTGTATAGGATTAGGGTTTAAAAACTGCAATGGCATTCATAAAATCGACATCGTAAAATGTCAATGTGCGTGTGCGTGTGTGTGTGTGCGTGTGCGTGCGTGTGTCCTCCAGGTTCCTGGACGTGGCTCTGGTCCTGTGGCACGCAGACGGCCACTGGCTGACCATCGAGAGGGACATGGAAGGGGACTTCAGGAAGTACAACAACAACACGGGAGAGGAGATCGCCCCCTGCTGCTCACTGGAGGAAACGCTGCTGGCCTTCTCTCACTGGACCTATGAGTACTCCTGCAGAGAGCTACTGGTGCTGGACATACAAGGTGTTTGTATGGTGTGACCAAGTGGGTCACAACCCAGGGCACGGAAGGACACGACACAGGCAGTTGTTCTCAAGTATAGGCTGTTTTATGCCGCTTAAGTCAGGGCATATAACCATTTGAAAGCATCACAATAAAACTTTACACAGGAGAGCAGATGGCTCTCTATACTGTCCGGACAGAGGCTCTCTTCTGAGTGTTTGTGGAGATGTTGTGCCTTGATCAAGTCCATGCACAACAGGTGCACAGCCACACCCAGCTCTGACGGCCAAGCTACACCAGGCAATTTTGCGCGCGTGCGCATGCGTTTACTGCGCGCGTACAGTGCGTTCGGATAGGACCAATATATGTCAATGATACCAGGCTACACCAGACGCACGGATACCGCGGGCCATCCTACACATGCTCTAAAAATAGGATCGGTTCAATTTTTTTTACGTTCGTATGCCCCCATGCGCGCGTATCTATATATCCTCACGGAAGGTCCCGCACAAATCTGCCGCGCGTCTGACAGATCTATGTAGCCAGAGGATTTGGCTCACACACGCACGGTCCGCGCGTTTAGAGTAAACGCACGAGAAAAGCCTGGTGTAGCTTGGCCGTGAGAGGGAGGATGATGTAGCCTAATATGTTGTGGAAGACCTGATGTGAACTTCTTTTTTATCACCAAATAAATGAATTCATATACCTGACAGGAACATACTGTATATGTACAGTCATATGATACACCGACAGGATCAATTATGATTATTTCATTGTGTTGTTGACAGGAGTGGGGGCGGAGCTAACTGACCCGTCCGTCATCAGGGCAGAAGACCAAAGGTTTGAATCCCTCTCTGACCTTTGACCCACTGTACTGTACTGGTTTATTATGGATATACTTTAAGCCTCACTATGTAACTGTTTTGTGTGGTTAATGTCATTTTGTCCAATCTGTATGTTATAGAGCATGATAATGCAATCTTAACGTATACAATTGGGGCGGTTATTTCGTCTCTGTGCTCTTCTATTGAGTCATTTAGATTGTGTTCTCACCTAGACAAAGGATATGACACAATGGTCAAGGTTCAATTTATCCCCAGCCAGGCAATGGTATAATAATGTCAGCACTTTAAGCAGGAGACTGGGTTCAAATCTGGGGTAGAACAGGAAAGTTCCATAGTGTGCTGCATTCGATAAAACGTACAAAATGATAACGTTACCTAAAATTGGACAACAAAAAAACATTTTAGTTCAGTCAGGACCAAATGGATTCAAATATGTTTTAATGAATACAAAATCTGCAAAACATAATTATGAAGCAATGCATTTATTATGGTTTGGCGATGAATATTATCTCCCCTACTACTGTATCAGGGACCTTCCAAACCCCCGTACATAAAAGCAACTAAAATGAACTAAAATCATAGAGAACATAGTCTAGTGAGTGACATTTGTGCATACAGTAGGCCTACTGTACATCTATACAAGCGAGCTATCTAGCCTATACAAGCTTGAACTACAAGTGGAAAAGACATTTGGTGTGTAGAGGGAAAAAAGCGGTCCAAGTACTGAGCCAACTCATGTCCAGTTTACGTCCAAGTACGAAGCATTGGTTCTGCCCAGGGGTCCTTGGAGGGGTTCCAGGGGGTCCATGGCTATTTAAACAACGCAGATACAGCATACGAGCTTGTACGTCTGCTCTGAAAGTATTTGAAAAAACTTATATTTTATATAATAGCCTATATATTTTAGAATATTCTCTTCTGGCGGTATACCGGGGACATGATGAGGGGTCCGCGGCCAAATACATTTCAATTTGGGGTTGCTTTCCACAAAGACGTTTGAGAACTACATAGAGGATTTAATCCATTTTGGGCGTGAACACCTTTTGGTGTTTTAAACATTGTTATAATTTAGCTATTGAAAAATAGCAGATCTACAAGCTCGTAGCGTGCCACCGAGTGGCACGCTACGAGCTTGTAGATCTGCTATTTTGTACTGTAGCTTGTATACTGTAGGTCTGCTATTTTAGAAAAATCGTTAAAATGTGGCGCAAATCATTGAATATATATTTCAGAGCGAACATTTTTAACTAAAATATTTGCTTCTGGGGGGTCCCTGGAACTACATATTTTGAGATGGGGGTCCGTGGCCCAATAGAGATAATTCTGGGGTTCCTTGACATGAAAAAGGTTGAGCACCACTGACATAAACATGGGTTTTTCAGATTTCTTTTTAGGATTTAGAAGCCTTTTTTTTTAATCGACCTCAGTCCAAAATGGGTTAATGTGGTTACATGTCACAGTGGTGTCTCTCCATCATCACTAGCAGCAGTAGCAGTGGCGGTGTAGAGATGCTGTTCGGCCCTGACAACCTGGGACACACAGCCATTAGTGCATTCCTCAACAAACACTCCTGCAACTCCTGCTGCCACAGACTGGGCCTCACGGGTAAGAACATGCACGCCACGCACGCACGCACGCACGCACGCACCGGCCCTCAATGCTAATGTATGTGGCGTTACGACCGCGATCTGTCATAAACCACTATGAAGACCATAGGACGTAAATATACATATTATCTATAGGCACAGAATCGCTGGGGAATTCAGTATGAAAATAGGGCAAGGTCATGTCCACAGACACATTTGAATGTAAACTATTATTCTCTGTCAATGGATGATGATGAATTAAGTTCTCAGCATGTGAGTAAACGTGCTGAAAGAAGGTTTTAGTTAGAGAGTGTGCGCGCTGCCACCAAACTATACTGTCACTGTTTACTTTCCTTTCACTAGATTTGCATCACTGAGAAACTCCTCCTTGAACTGTAGCTGTTAACCCTTCACTGCCACCACCAGTGGGGGGGTGAAGTATAGCAAAGTAGTAAGATCGCGTCACCAGACTTTCCAACTCGAAGGAAAGCCTCGTATTCATTCTAAAACTAGCTGTGTGATAGAAAAAAGGGGGGGGGGGGGGGGGGGATGCATTATGGTTCCAGTGATGTGTTCCGGTTGACATTGCACATGCTTATAATGAGAATCACTTACTTTAGTCTCGCTAGTCGCGCTGCGAGTTAGAATGAAAGATGAACATACCAAAAGATGATTATACCAAGAGAAACAAAAGGATTATACCAATTTAAACCGAAACTAGGGGAATCTTTTAGAGGTGCACGGCTGGTTCCGGCCACCTGATGACGTAAAGCTCTGACCGGATCAGAATGCATACTGTGTGTGTGTGTGTGTGTGTGTGTGTGTGCGTATCTGTGCGTGTGCGTATTTGTGCGTGTGTACATACTATCTGTGTGTGCATGAGTTAAGATTCACTAAGAATATATTCACAGAATATTCATATATGTGACTTTCTCTCTCTCTCTCTCTCTCTCTCGCACGCACGCACGCACGCACGCTGGTGTGAGTGTGTGTCACCTCGGTGTCATCACTCAGGAGAACATGGTTGGCTCACACATGAATCCTCACATCAACTTCAAATGAAGACACGGCTCACAAACAGCGTGCTAATTAAGCCGCCAGCGATTCGTTTATTTCAATGACAACAGCGGTGTTTTGAAGCGCGCCCGGGGGGGGGGGGGGGGGGGGGCATGGGGGGGAGGGGGGGAGGGTCTGCCTGGTGCGTTCATTGGTTCGTTCGTTCGCGTGCTGCTGCACATCCTTTGATTACGTATTAATATTGTGGGTTTGTGTTTCTTCTTTTTTTTGTGTGTGTGTTTTTGTTTTTTGCCGGCGAGACATTAGCTTTGATTAGCTATTAATTAACGTCTCTCGGAAGACGGCGTGCTGGAGTCTGGAGGGTTAGGGGCGTGTGTGTGTGTGTGTGTGTGGGGGGGGGGGGGGGAGAAAACAACGCAAAACAAACAAACACACGCTCGCATGCTCGCACGCACGCACGTGTGCGCGCACACACACACACACACACACACACACACACACACACACACACACACACACACACATGTTTGGATATTTCAAAGGTGCTTTTGTGTTTGCGTCTTCCTGTTCTTGAGGCCTCTCCAAGAACACCCCCCTCCCCCTCCCCCATCCCAACATAATCAAACCAAATTATTCATTATGAAGGGATGAGAGGCCTTCCTCCCAGCCCTGTCACTGTAGTCTCTTTCTAGTGGTAATTATGACTGTTGTGTTTTTAGGGATGCAAATATCGATTGTTTTCCTAGATGTTACTCTCTTGGTTACTTTTTCGATTAATTAATTGCCTTCTTGTTGGTCCCGTCTTATCGCTGCTTGCAGCTATATATTCTCTTATATCTATGCTCAAAACATCCACAAGCATAATTATGACCTTTGTGGATCGACCACTTTTTAAGCTTTAACACTTTTGAGAAAAAGAAGGGGGAAATAAAGCCACATTTCAAGTGTTTGCCCAAAAATCAATAATTAAAACACATTTTGTGCCCAAGACGTCCACAGACGTCCTGGGAGTGACCGCTATGTGGTGCCCAGGATGTCTGTGGACGTCTTTTAAAAAAAGGGGGAAAAAAAGGAAAAAACATTTGTTTTGTGATTTTTATAACAAAGAAATAAAATGTCAAAATTAACATTGGGTACCCTGGGTCACTATTTTGAAAATGTTGAAAGGGCACACAAAGCAGAGACAAATAAATAACAATACGTCATTATTAGGTTTTGACAAACTGTGTTTCTGCTGGTCAGAGCTCAGAGGAGGAGCAGAGAGGAGGAGCCAACACAGCCAGGAGGAGGAGGACGAACATGATGAGAAGACAAGGACGAAAGAGGCGATGGACGCGAGACATAACTGACCTCCATTTTGGAAATTTGAAGATACAAAAAAAAAAAAAAATTATGCAATGTTTCTTTTGCAAATTGTTTGAAAATATTTTGCCTACAGGCCCAAAATAACATTATAACATAACATTATTTTAACTGGTGGTTGGTATTGGTGTTTATTCTGTGTATTTATTTTGCTGTTTATTGTGTATTTTATTTATTCCCCACCCCACCCCAGCATGCATACTGTAGGCCTACATATTGCCTCGTGACAGTTCCCTTTCCGACTTACATTTCAATGCAATAATAATTCATAAATACTGTACAGACAGTCCCATATCATTGCACTCAGACAGAATCCATTCTCTATTATCTATTATGTCAACTTGTTTATCTTTTTTTCATCCATTAATGCCCTGTGTCACTTAAAAGTACAGTGAAAATAGCTGAAAATTACAAGGCAAGCTCACAGCTTGTATAGATCGGCTGTTTTCGCTATTTTTGCCCTCCTAATGTTGCACTCGCATGGAATCAGGCAAAACCTGCCGGACGGCACGGAACGGTAAAAGATTAAATATTTAAACATTGATGCCGTCTTGCCGTTACCGTCGCCGGCTCTGGCTGCTGTTCCGTTTACCGCCCTGCTGCCGTCCATTAAAATGACCTCCAGAATGCAGCATAATGCACAGCTCTGTCTGCCTGTCCGTCCGTCCGTCCGTCCGTTTGAATACGGAATGAGCTCATATAGATGGTTGGACATTATGTTGTTGACGTCAACCGATGTCATCATTGTGATGAAAGGCACTGCTCACTTCACATGAGTGTGATGTTTTTATTTGACAGTGATAGTTTGATAGTGAAAGTGGTTAGAGCGTTCATGCAATTACTTTTCCTTGATTTTATTTTTCGTTTTTGACGGGCATATGTCCAGCTTTGAGGGTGCGTGTAAACACACCCTGTATTTTATGGGGTCTGGCTACGGCCCTGATTGTCAAATACTCCCATAGCAGTGTTGTCATGTCTACTTATTACAAGCAACTTTGGCTTGTTATGCTGTATACCTGACCCTGTTGTAAACAAGTGTAATGCTTAATTGGGTCGTCCACTCACAGTTAACAGTCTTTGTATTGAGTTTGTGCTCGAAATGTACTGTAATTCTACAAACTGTTAATAAATAGTTCAATCAATCAAAGTACAGTAGCTTGTACATGTTGTTGTGGGTTTTGCAGCTTGTTTCCTAAATTGCAACATATGCTACATCAGTACTTTCTCAAACATTTTCAGGTCAAGGAACTCCGCATTAATATATTTGTGTATGGACCCCCAATCCCCTATAGTTTGTGTGCACAGACCCCCTACAAGATTTGTGTTGTTAAAATGTCTCACAAATATTCCACACAAAATAAAATGAAAGAAGTATTTTGTTTTTAAATAGCAGATTGTAGATAGACTATTTTCAAATAGCTGAGTATTTTGTGCTTGTGTCGCTTCTTTTGGGCTTGTTTTCATAGACATGGCTTATTCCTGTCGTAAAATCGTGAAACACTGCCCCCTACTGTGAATGCAGCAGTAGACAGCTTTCTTGAAAGCAGCAGGCTTCACGCGGGCTCTTTAAAACCCTCCGGTCTCCCCTGGAGTCTGGTTTGACTGTGACACATCCTTCCTTATTAGTGAGAAGTAAACAACTTACAACAAAGTATGTTCAACCCATAGGTTCAACCTCATGGAAGTTGAGTGGAGTTGTTTGTAACTTGTCGGTGTTGAAAACTGCCAAGTCCAATTAAGTCACAAAATATGTGTTTGTTTAATTAGACGTTAATTATCTTCATGACGTTTGGACGTTTTAAGTCTTCCAAAGGTGAGTTAGCTACCTGAGCTACAACTTAGCTGCTTTAGAGTGCGCGCGCGTGTATGTGTGTGTAGCCTACAGAATAAAGATAATTATGTAACATAACTTTAACATAACTGCATTATAGGCAAAATACTGATACAGATTAAAGGTGCTGCTTATGTGTGCATGTGAGTAAATAAATAAATAGCCTACCCTACACACTGTTTTGTTGGGGTGTCACAGCAGCACCAGATATCCTTGTAGTATTCAACCTCATACTTTGCATTTGTACATTCATACTTAATCTTTCACTGTATTTCAAGCCATCATGCCCTGATATTTCTAGGTGTAGCTCTTTTATAATGGTGTTTGATAACTTTTTAAGGAGTCTGCACATTATGACAAATAGAAGGACTTGCAATTAGCAATGTTTCTGAGATGGAAGAAGCAAGATATTTACAACCCTTGTCACTTAATTGTCCATTGAAGGACAAATCTACAAGGCTATTGTGCCTGCAATCATATATTGTATCTTTATTTTGCCCTCATTGTGTCTATAGGCTATAACAAGTACAGTCTATGGCTAGGCAGTTACATTATCATTTACTTTTGTAAGTTGTTAGTTCTTAGGCTACAATAATACAAACATAACATGTCAAAAATACTATATTCATGTAAAATATTCAACATCTTTTATGAAAAATGTAAAGGGTGTTGCTCACATACAGTAGGCCCCCCTCAGAAAAAGAAAAATCATATTTGAAATGGGGACCCCATCCCCAACATATGAAATATATAGGCACCCCCCAAAAATAATCATATTTGAACTGCATGGGGACCCCCTGACAAGCACTTGGTCCTGGAGTTTTGAGCCATTTCACTTAGTTTGACTCAGTTCCATAGATAAATATTATGAAAATAGCAAATCTACAAGCTCACACCGCCTCGTGAGCTTGTAGATCAGAGCCGCTATTTATTTCCCCTTTGAATTCTAGGCCTATATATTATTTGACAATTTGGCCAATGTTTGACCAGCTTTTATAGTACAGTTTGTTGATTACTTTTGATGCAGTAATGGCCTTTTCTTTCTTTTCGTTTCTTCGTTGTTATTCTTTGTTTTCTTTGTATTAAAAAGGTCTTAAAAGAAGAATGAGGCTGGTCGGTCACTGCCGTTGCCATGCACCGGTAGCTCCCAGCAGGAGAGGAAAGGACTGGCCAAACTATCCTGATGTATTGGATGGAGATGACTGGAGATGCCGCTGGACTGGAGGGCTCCACCGAGAGAGGGGAGCTCTATCTACTCTGGGTTTCCAAAGTTTAAACCTGGGCTGGCCGCCACTTCTACACTACTGATGAAGTCAAGTGGAAGATAGCTCAAGGTACGAACTAGCCCTACAAGCAGAACCCAATGGTACTGACGTTTCTCACATTTTTGAGACCCAGTAGCCATGGGGTCCTATTCCACCTCCACCCATGCCACCGGGTACGCGAACATAAATAAACATAAATCAGATCAGAGGCAGGAACGTAGGGACGCAGAAGCCAACCCCGCAACGGGAGGCGGTACAATAAACGGTAAATAAACAAGGAAGGAAGAGAGGAATCAAAGCTTCCAAATCGGTCAAACACAGATTAAAAATACTTAACGGCTTCCGCAGCACAGGAAAATTCTCAGCGGTGTCCGGTGTAAACTAGAGTTCACATAAACAGAATAACTCAAACAAACAGAAGCCCTCAAACGGCGCAGACACAACGTATCCGACGGCATTTATGTCTGCGTTCTGACATTTACATACGAAAACACAGTTACGCACAGGGACCCCGCGGGTAGCCCGGTTCGGCACGAATCGATTGGGCTGACCCACGGGGTTCCGAGAGGGGCTAGGTACGAACCTTGTCTCTCCGTTTTTGTTTTGCTGCTGCTTGTGTTGCATGCTGTGTGAGTGTATACTAATGTGATTCATTTTGGGACACAATGACTGCAGCGTGGCAATGAAACATGTTTTCTTTCTTTCTTTCTTTCTTTCTTTCTCTGTCTCCCTGGAAAGGAACCTTGTGAATTTGTTTGCCGAGCACTGCTTGTGCATATGATATGATATGATGTGATATAGTACTTTATTGTCAGTTCACACTGAAATTTGTCTTGCGACCCAGCCAAGTATATGCAGAACACATATACACACATTTGACATAACAAAAAAGAACAAGACAATTTACACATGAAGAGCAAGAGCAATGTCCACCGCCTAGAGATAACCCCATGGCTACTACAACTCCTGATTAAGCCTCAAAGTCGATTGGTGGACAAATTAAGGACCTCTTTAGTCTGACCTTATTGTATGCTGGTACACCATATCTCCTTCCTGAAGGTAGCAACCTATATTCTCCATACAACACATGCTTAGTATTAGAGGTGATATTCCTGTAATATTAAGCATGTGTCGTATGGCGACACATGCATACACATGTTGCTCTATTTTCAGTCAGTTTCTGGCTCTGGGTTTGGAGGGGGGGGGGGGGGGATTGCACCACTCAGTTCACACGGTGTGATTTTGTTTGAGAGAGGACAAGAAGACAAGAATATTTTCACCCATAAAATGTCCTTTATTTTTCTTCCCACAACAAAATGTCTACAAAAGCGTTTAACAAAATGAAATAAAATAAATCACATCAGACATATATACTTGGTACGTACATCTGCAGCATGTAGGCCTACTGTACACACACATGTACACAAGATGCTGAGAGATTCACACCGCTCTGAACTTCACAACCAAATACGCATATTTGTGCATGGCTGATAAATTTGCACGCACGCTCGCATGCACACACAGTCACACACACACACACACACACACACACACACACACACACACACACACACACACACACACACACACACACACACACACACACACACACATGTTCACAGTTGCAGAGCGATCGGATCCACAGCATAGTTCATCGTTCAGAGTTCAGCACACCGTGAAATCCTCAATGTTCATTTAACTCAGAAAGCGTCACCATTTTACCCAAACATTATTACACGCTCAGTTAGAAACGGATAGGCCTATACATGAATTTTTTACTGTGCCAGGGTCCCTTCTCATCAAATGACAAAAAAAAATGACATAAGCGAAAACAAATGTATAGTCGGATAGTCGGATTTAATGTGTACACTCGTCACTCGCCCAGTTGAAATTCCCCTTGATTGGTTGTCATTGTCAAGTAAACTCTCACAGTAATGCATCTATAAGACAGACTTAGAGATATGGGACGTTAATCGTTGTTATCGTTTATCACAATGACAGAACGCTCACAATAATCATATTGCAGAGCTTTTAATTCATTGTGAAGTGGTCCTCCGTCATACACTGGACATAAGTACTTGGTGCTGCTGCTTTCTGTCACCTGCTGTGACACCAAATCTCTTGAAAATGGTAGATCCGCAACGTTTTAATTGTTAGCTTGTAATGAAGATCTACTATTTTGGCTATAATGGCATTTTAAGAGTTTTAAGCATACTTTGATTATCGCGATAAAAAATTGCTAATTTTCTTGGCCACAATCGTAAAATGTTCATATCGTCCCATCCCTGGACAGACCTGCCTCTCCACACTATGGCACTTTATTAAAAATAACAATGTGTGTGTGTGTGTGTGTGTGTGTATGTGTGTAAATCTCCCCCCCCCCAAAAAAAAAATAGGTTTCTGTTATCCCTTTAGGTTGCAGATTGCTACATTTTTATCTAATTTTCTTTCCATGGGACTCAAAGACATTCTAAAAAATTATAAGTTAAGAACTCCAATTCCATTCTTAATTCATCATGTAACGATGAGTTGCGAATATTAAAAGAACTGCCTCCAGGTCGTATACTCTTGTTTACACATGCACGGCACACGCACACGCACACGCGCGCGCACACACAGTCACACATCACACTCAACAGATTGTCGCAGGAGAGGAAAGGGAAGCGTGTCGGCATGAGTGTATTTGACTGAAAGCCTGAAATGTGTGTTTTTCTTTTAAAAGCAGGTATATAAAAATGTATAGCGCACTTTGTTTAGGTCACAGGTGGCATGGCCTGTGGGTCAGAGGTCAGTGACCCTGTGGGTCAGAGGTCAGTGACCCTGGGTCTGCGTTGATGGAGTGTAGAGGATGTTCAGGCTGAACAGGCGGCTCCATAACATTCACATGAGGACAGGACGCGTCCCTCCCCGAAAACAAACTCCATTTCAATAAGGCCAGTTCAGCAAATAAAACGGAATGAAATCGGTACTTCACTACAGTAAGTGGTGGTAATGTTAACTTGCAAACATTCAAATTTAGGCTGAACCCCCCTCCCCCCCCCCACTCCCAAAATAATAATAATAAAATAAAATAAAATAAAACGCTTTTCAAATCACACATTTTAAATAGATTGCATATAAATAGAGTCCTTTTTTATTTAAAAAGTTCTCTTGACGTCTTCAGAAAAAAAAGAAAAAGAAAATTGCTTTTGAATTGACTGAATTGAAGTGAAGAATCCCCCTCCTCCCCTAGCCCCCCCCCCAACCCGCCCCACCCCCCAATATCATGGAAAAAAATAAACTAAATAAAAAAGGCCCAAATGTTTAATCGCCAGGAAACCTCATGCAATTAGAACCGAACAACAATAGGATAATAGTAATAGAAGAGTAGTAGTCATAATAATAACAACAATAATAATAATAATAACAATAATAATAATAGTAATAATAATAGTAATAAAATAAAAAATAATCTTACAATGCAAACATAACAGCAGTAGTAAATGCCTCTGTTTCTTATTGCTACATTATCTTTTACTTACAGTGTTATTTTGAGTTCTGTCTGTCTGACACGCATCATCATGATCATATCCTAAAGAAAAAAACCCAAAGCTAGCGATTCACAGTCTAAAGCCCTCTCCGTGCTTTTGTCGCGCGATGGGCGTCGCACACCTACATCGCCGACCTATACAAAGCGTGTAGGTCGACCATTTTGTCGGCCGCAGGACGCTGATCGTGCGACGTGGCATAAATCGGGCAGTTTTTTTTCTTTTTTTCTTTTTTTTACAGAGAAAAAATAACAAACGTGTCACAGACACAAACTTCATTCTTTGAAGAGTCGGGTGGAATTCACTCACTGGTCCACGTGAACTTTGTGGGGGGGGGGGGGGGGGGGGGGGGTCAGTGACTGACAGCTTATTCAGTGGCTTTTCCATTGTTATACCACAAGCAGCGAAGGTAGACGGCAGACAAATTAGAAGAGGGTAATATTTGCTTTCCTGTTGTTGTTTTTTTTTGACGTAGCAAATTGCAAATAGCTTGGTTCAGACAGTGAATTCTCTCACACCCCCCCCCCCCCCCCCCCCCCCCCCCGTGCACGCATCCATGCATGCACGCATGTGCAGTTGTGCACGCATCCACGTGCACGCATGTGCACACACACAAGTTATCAAAGCCTTGTCTGGGTATAGATTTCCATTCATGGCGTACATATACGGCAATGTTTACACTCCAGCGGTTTCGTTTTTTTTTTTTTTCTTCTCCAAAACTACTAAAAAGTACTTTAATAATCATTACAGTTTCTTTTTCAAATTCTCAAAATAAATATTAAAACCCTTCTTTGTACATACAAAGACCACGCCGCTCCCTGAGAGATGCTAGTGTAGTGCATCCAGCCTTTAACGAGGCGTATAACGAGCAAAAAGTTGATTGTCTTAACGAGACACTGGGGTCAGGGGTCATGGGCAGGATCCTAGGTGGGGGCGGGGCATCATGGAAGAGTCCTGGGATAACATCGGCTATAGACGCCGTTTCTCAACGTGTGGCCCGGGGACCGCCACGGGTCCCCAAATGGACCCTCACAGGTCCGTTTGGTTCCATTTATACACTCAGTGTAAAACGGAGGATTTTACAGTGTAGACTGGGGGTTCCATGGAAAGATGGTGTCAAATGGGTGGTCCTTGGCCTAATTACAGTATGCATATCGTCTCTGCCGGGTGATAACATTATGTCCAAAACGTAAAAATGTAGCAGATCTTATCTATCTACAAGGTCAAAAAAAAAAAAAGGATTGGCTTGACATCGCTTTTACATGCTTGCTTGCGGATCTGCTATACTGTTGATGCTGTTTTGTGTGACGCTGAAAGTTATGGAGATAAGAGGTTTCTGCCCGACAGTGACGGTATCAAAGTGAGATATCAAATGGACACAGGTTGAGAATCTCTGAGCTTTAGAGGCTGACACTGAAACCCTATCTGTGTTAACCCTGTAAGACCCGGATATATTTCTACCTGCAACCACTGGATAAAGAAGATTCTGTCGCTGATGGGCAGAAACCTTGTATCTCCATTATTTTCACTTTTTTTTATGATTTTGTTCATAAATTAATGCCATATTTTATACTTTATATACGACAGTGTCATTTCAAAAGTAAGGGGGCAAGTCTGATCCACAAGCTTGCAACGCTCGTAGATCTGCTATTTAAGTTTTTTTTTTTTTAATAAAAACATTTTCACCTAAAATGCCAAGTTGAAAGTGGTTAAATGGGATAAACAACAAATAAATGTCATTTTAACCAATGAAAAGTATTAAGCTTGTGACTAAAACGACAACTATTGACTCGATGTTTCCGCTTCCTGAAAAAGTAACTGTTTGGAACTATACAAGCTTTCACCTGACATCGGCAATTCCCGTGTCAGTTTTCAACGTTCGGTACATGAACACTATAGTCCTTGTAACGAGCTAGTGATTTGGCCACTGTGCATTTATGTTAATGAACGTTATGCATGCAAAGATCAGAAAACCAATGAGTTGTTTTTCTTTTTTAAATTAACACTAGACCAGAGTGCATCAACACTCCGTCTTAAAGTCTTAAAGTCATTCAAATAAGTGCTTTGTTATTCGATAAGGTTCTCCTCTTCAGTGTGCTGCCACACCAATTTTTATACCACTTACAATTACCATTTATTTATATTGATCACGTGATGTTTTTTTCTCTCCAATAACTGTAAGACCATTATTAAAGAATCTCAACTTTTAAAAGTAACGCCTGCGATTGCATGTGACGTTTCAATCGGTGTGTCTGTGTGATGATGGATTACTCCACTACGTCCTCAAACGGTTTATATTCAATTATCTGATAGTTTTAGTTGATCATTACTTTTACAGATTTAGATTATTATTATTATTATTATTAGAAAACATAGTACCAGCTCACAACGGCATGTTGTGGAATTTATGCCAATACGTTCGTACTTTTTTACTAAAGTAAATTTGAATACAGGACTTTCACTTGTAACAAAGTATTCCTACATTGTGGTGTAATTTGTTTTGGATTGTGGATTATGTTGCAGAAGCAATGCAGACAGAGCAGCATCTAGTGGCTGAATGGAGAACTGCATGAAGTGAACTCAAATATAAAACCTAGCATTTTAATTAATATCAAATGGATATTAATGAACTTAAGCTTGGGATTGTATAGTCAGTACTCTGGTAGCACTACATGGCCGAGGGGAAAGCAAAGATATACACATGTAATCAGTAGTAACCAGTAATGCCCAATGAAACCCAATGTCATGCTACGCAGTGGCCAAAAGTTGATCAACATAATATTTATTTAAAAAACAAAGGAGAAAAAAAAAGCATTGACAATCTACGAGTGTCAATAAATATGGAATGACTAACAAAAAAAATAGAAAATAAATAAAACACACTAAAGTGATTGTCTATCACAGCTTGTCTATACAGATAATCATATTAATATTGCAACTGTAAAATGGCATAGGTTTTTTTTTTTTACGGAGGCTAAGCCAGCTTCCCTTCACATGCAGCCTTGTATTGTAGAACGGGGTTCGCCCGCCGCTCTAAGGCCTCGTCATCATTTCCTGTCACATGAGCAATGCTACGGAGTCCACGGAATATCATGGAATGTCTTTAAAAATCAAATGATTGGTGGACTTCAGTACTTCATACTGTATATAGTGCATTCTAGCTAAAAGGGCTACGCTTTTCTGACCAGCTGGGTGCGTGGGTGGGTGGGGGGGTGTTAAAGGGATATTTCACTTTGAAACAGTACTGGGGTCATTGTAACGTCTACTCTGGCCAGATAGCTTTTAAGTTGCTTGATTCAATATTTAAAATATCTGATCATTTATTTGATCCTATATAAAACGAGTAAAACAGCCCCCACGCGCATTAAGAAGGACAACATCAGTCACTAAATGAGTCTAACATGGTTAAAGCTACGTTTGAAAATTGAAAATACTTTTTTTTATGTATTGAATCAAAGCAACTTTAAAAACGGTCTGGTATGCACAGAATAAAATGAGATATCAAAATGTCTGATCCCAGAAGTGTTTTTTTTTTTTTTTGTTTGTTAAGGTGAACTAGCCCTTTAAAATCAGAAAGGCAGTGTTAACAGTTATTGCTCCTTGGGTAGAGGGGTCAGAGGTCAGGTGGGGGTCCTTCATATTGACAGCCCGCTGGGCTGGGTTGTGCAAAAACAGGGTAACGGGAAGGGGGTGGGGACAGAGATCTGTTAGATCTCTATATCCAATCTCAGATCTTGTAGATCGTTGAGGATTGGCCGGCTTTAAGCATTTAACCTTTACTTCTGACTCCACGGAAGGGGGGGGGGGGGGGGGGGGGGGGGACACATTTCACGAGTGTTACACCACCTCTGGGTTTCTTATCCAGATCGGTGTCCGCTCAGAAACAACAAGGGATTGGACGGTGGTGGTGGTGGTGGTGGTGGGAGGGATTCTGGGTAAGAGGCGGGACTTTTACCGTGAGGTCTCTGATTGGCTTTTTTCTGATTGATTGTTCAAGAGCAGTCCATTTCTTTATTTTGGACGGAGTTATTATTGCAGTGAAATGATTGATAGGACGGCAAATCTGCCAGATTATGTTTCTCGCAAAATAGAATATTTATGTATATATATTCACCTTGAAAAGTAGATGCCATTGCTTTTTTTTTTTTCTTCTTTTCCCGTGGAAAGGGTGCCAACACCCCTCTTTACATATCGACAAAATCCAGACAAGGCTTTTTTTTTCTAGAACAAAACCCCGAATCAACTCCCACTTTTACCCCATAATTCTTGTACAAGTCTCACTTTCAACTTTACAAATTCTGTACATATGAAACTATCAAATAAAAACACAATAGACAAGGTATATCCGGCCACCATGGGCTACGGTCATTTTTAAATAAGGGCTAACTTATTATTATTATTATTATTTTTTTAACAGAACAAGAAATAATACTGGAATCTGCTCTGCACTACAAGAAAATATCTACAATAGCTTTGACTAAATACACACAAATTCCCTCCCCCATCCAGCCTTCTGCAGGCTCGTAACGCCATCGTCGTCGATACAAAACAAAAAATGTCATCGACAAACAACATTTTTTTTTCTCCCCTCAAAGTTAAAAGAAATTAACTTACCCCGTTTGTTTGTTTGTTTGTTTGTTTGTTTGTTTTAAAAGATTGACAGCTTAAAAAAAATGTTCCTAGGTTTGTCTCTTAAAAGTCTGTACATTTCTGGTCAGTCAGTCCCGTTCAGGAGAGAGGAGAGCGCCCCGCACTCGGGTCGCTACAGGGGAAGCGGGGGTTTGCGTTTTTTTTCTTTTCTTCATAATATATACATTCTTCAGACTGTATCGGTGAACGGGGGGGGGGGGGAACGTTGGACGTTATAAGTACTGGACATTCCTAGTATTGTTGGCGGTATAACCGTACGTCTGTGGCGGCGGTGGCGGTTGCGTTTGCGGCGGCGGCGGCGGGCTCCTTGGCTCCACGCTGCCCTTGCCTCGGCCACCACAGTCAGCGAGCGCCGTCGGCGCTGCCTCGTCGTCTTCTTGGAGGTGCCAGACGACGTGGTGGTGGTGGTGGTCTGGGTGCTCGGGCGGCGGAGCCGGCGGTCCTTCTCCTTCGGCGGCGGTGGGGGGACCGCGGGCGGGCAGTCACTTGGGCAGGGCCATGGCGGAGTTGGGGTCCGGGTTGAAGAGCTCCTTGTAGAGCGGAGGGAACAGGACGTTGACCGTCTCCGGGTGCAGCTGCTGGAAGGCCTGCAGCTCCTCCGTGTGCAGCGTGCACAGCGCCGACAGCGTGGGGATGCGGCTTATCAGCTGAGAGAGAGAGAGAGGAATGATCGTTTAAACCCATTCTGACCTGAGATCAGATTCTAAAAATGTCTTCTACATCCTGACAGTTTTCCATTCTGACCTGAGATCAGATTCTAAAAGATGTCTTCTACAGTACATCCTGACAGTTTTCCATTCTGACCTGAGATCAGATTCTAAAAAAAATGTCTTCTACATCCTGACAGTTTTACCATTCTGACCTGAGATCGGATTCTAAAAAAATGTCTTCTACAGTACATCCTGACAGTTTTCCATTCTGACCTGAGATCAGATTCTAAAAGATGTCTTCTACATCCTGACAGTTTTCCATTCTGACCTGAGATCAGATTCTAAAATATGTCTTCTACATCCTGACAGTTTTCCATTCTGACCTGAGATCGGATTAAAAAAAAATGTCTTCTACATCCTGACAGTTTTCCATTCTGACCTGAGATCGGATTCTAAAAAAATGTCTTCTACAGTACATCCTGACAGTTTTCCATTCTGACCTGAGATCGGATTCTAAAAAAAATATCTTCTGCAGTACATCCTGACAGTTTTCCATTCTGACCTGAGATCGGATTCTAAAGAAATGTCTTCTACAGTACATCCTGACAGTTTTCCATTCTGACCTGAGATCGGATTCTAAAAAAAATGTCTTCTGCAGTACATCCTGACAGTTTTCCATTCTGACCTGAGATCGGATTCTAAAAAAAATGTCTTCTGCAGTACATCCTGACAGTTTTCCATTCTGACCTGAGATCGGATTCTAAAAAAAATGTCTTCTACAGTACATCCTGACAGTTTTCCATTCTGACCTGAGATCGGATTCTAAAAAAAATGTCTTCTGCGTCAGTCGCTCTTCGATTTTTCAAAAAATAGCAGACCTACAAGCTCGTAGCTCGTAGTATGAGCTTGTAGATCTGCTATATTTCAATAGCTAAAGCGCAACATGGTGCCAACACCAAAATGGGTTAAACAGTGGGCCGCGAGTATAGGGGACAAAACATTGACCAAATAATAACATTTTAATGATAGGCATTTCAATAATATCGGGCAGAAACCTCCTATTTCCATAACTATTTTGTTTCTTTTTTACCATGATGAAGCTGGAAGCTATAGTGGTGTTGTTTTCATTGTGATACTGGGAACTTAAAAGTAAGCTACGTTATAGTTCCATTGATCCAAGACGGAACACCGTCGATTGATCGACTGTTAAAATAAACGGCTCATCTGACCACTTAACAGTTAACACGGCAGCCTACCAGCTAGCTGGCATGTTTTTTTAATTTAGCTCCAGTTTACGTGATGTACTAAAGACTTTTACTTATGTTAAGACTCTATATTTGGACTACGGTATGAATAAACGTAGGCGTGTCTGTATTGGCAGCCTATATCACGGTCACCCGTCTTCACACCCTATGCTATGCAATCTAACGTGGCACTTTATGATTCTGTAGTAATACAGTATGCTGTCATCGTATGGTGGTTCTGTGGTGGTGTCTGCGCTGCGATACCTAAACCCATTTCTAGTGTGAGACTTGGCCTGCACGGAATGCTTTCAGAGCTCTGACATGCTTGCTGAAATCCTATAAGTTGTCACGACTCGGGGAGAGATGGAGGACCAGGGGGACTGTACCTTGGCCAGCGCATCCTCGTCCATGTGATTCTTTTGCATAATGTGCTGCAGAGCAAAGTAGATCTTCTCCTGAAGCTTCTGGACCTTCCTGGGTTCCATGAGCCACGGTCGATCTGGAAACCAAAGACGAGCGGAAAGCATTTGAAAAATGTCCTTTCTTTCTTTCTTTCTTTCCTTCTTTCTTTCTTTGTGAAATTGGACATTCTATACACAGTGACTATACTTTCTACTTTTGGTACATTTTGATGCAATTACTTTTAGTACATTTACTCAAGTACATTTCGAATCCCATTTACTTAAGTATAATCCTGTGAGTAGTACCTGTGGAGATGAGTACTGCTGCGGAGAACAGAGCGATCTCCTCCTCGGTGAGCTGCAGCGAACACAGACTCTTGGCGAAGTCGAACACGGCGCTCACCAAGTCGTCACAACCTGCACAGTGGGAGGTGATTATTAACACCACACGTATTATTATTATTATTATTATTATTATTATTATTCACTCACTTCTGGATAACACACGAGTAACTTTGGGATTAAAGCACACAGCGTGCGGCCGTTAGTTCAACAGTCAAACAGTTGTTTTGTTTAAGCTGGAGTCACCAGTCCATCAGACGGTAGTATAGTCATTGGTTTTCCAATCAGACTAATCGATTCAGTTGATTATAAATAAATAAAAAGAAAGCCTATGGCAATTTCTGCGTGCCGATTCGTGATCAATAAATACAAAAAAAAACATACGTTGTTTGATTATTTAACCCATTCTGGGCGGGAACCCCTTTTGGTGTTTGAAACATTATGTTATACTTTAGCCATTGAAAAATAGCAGATCTACGTGGCGCGCTATGAGCTTGTAGGTCTGCTATTTTTGAAAAATTGTGAAAACTTGGAGGATTTAGAATATATATTTTTTTTATTTTGAGGTCAGGTCTAAATGGGTTAATGATCTAAAAAGTAATCGAGGAAATAATTGCTAATAGGTTTATCGTTAATAAACACATGTAAGTAACTGTACGGTACTTGTGTGTCTCACCTAATGCTTTGAACATCTGCATGCCTCCGTACTTGCCCTCAAAGAGCACAGTGTTGTTGAGGGGGTTGAAGGCCCGACACATCCTCACCAAGACCACCTCTAGACAACCTGCAGGGACAACACACACACACACACACACACACACACATGCGCGCACACACGTTTACTCAACTGATCCAACGGTGCACAAAACAAACGCAAAGCAATTCCATGTGCAGTACTTTACTCATTGCAGTGGTTCTCAACCATTTTTTTCCCCATCAAGGCCCACTGGACAATCTTTAAATTGTTTTGCGGCCCTGCACCCATCTGACCATCTGACCACATTACGCAAAAAAAATGAATTGCATTTTCTGAGCAGGTTAATTTCAATGAACAATACTTCATACTGTATTAGTGCCGATTTATCTGTATCACAATGACAAACTATACATTGTCAAGGTTTTAAAGAAGAAACAACGTTTCATGTATTTATTAGTTAGTCGTTTAGTATTATGATTAGTGTGGTTGTTCTTGGTCAAAAGGAAAACCTTTATGCCAGCTAACGTAAACTTGAGTTCATGGAAGGTGTTTTGTAACCTTTTCCGTCCCTTTTTCAGACAGGAGTGACATCACAATATTCAATATAAATGGCATGATAGAATTCAACTCGGGCAGTCTTTTAAAGGTTCAGGGCAGGCGTCTGCTGGATGCAGATTCAAAGAGAATAAAATCTTGTTTATAGAGTCTTGTTTAATAATGTTGAGGACGCGTTTCGGCGCACAGGCCATCGTCAGTGTCAGAATTTACTATTAATTCGACTAAGAATTTAATCTTTAAGCGTTTGACTGCTGCTGCGGATCATCAACATTATTAAACAAGACTGAGAGTGCAGATTTTATTCTCTTTCAAAAGAACAGAACTAAATATATTTAAATTAAAGAAAGAATTTCTTCCCCAGTGGATTCCTCACGACAACACAATGTAATATAAAGACTGAATTTAATTTCCAAGCGAATTCATCGCAGCTCGGATTCCACGCGTGAATTGCACCTCTCTATGACCCTAGACAGAGATCTTTTCAAACTCATCTGTTGTCTGCCCATGATGGATATCTCTTGTCTGTTTATGTTTTATTATGTATTTGATATCGGAGCGAGCGTCTATGAGCACCTGTTGCACAGGACACATGGTTTCCAACTAACGGGCAGTGAATATCTTGTTGGTGTCTGGTGTTTTATTTGGCCCCAGGTTGAGAACAACTGGTATAGGTAGTGAAAGCAGACAGAGAACCCTTTTCCACCTGTTGGTTGCCAGTGGGAACCGGTTCAGTTCTTTTCCACCGGTTGGTTCCCAGTGGGAACCGGTTCAGTTCTTTTCCATCGGTTGGTTCCCAGTGGGAACCGGTTCAGTTCTTTTAGGTTTTTAGTCCATGAGCCAGAGCTCCAAAATTGGTCGGAAAAACTAGACCTATATTAAATTGTTTATAGGATCAATACAAGTAAATGAATACCGGTACATGATAACCCTTCCACAGTAGTAGCTTTATCATATTTTCGACTATTTTGCATATTTTCCTACATAATGCCTCATTTGCATATTTAAAAATGTAAAATTTGTAATACAATAAATCATTGTCTTCGTGTAAGTACTCAATTGGGGGAAATTTCATGGTGATAATAATAATCTAATATAGGTATGGTTTTGCCCACTCAAATCATAATTAACATTTTGGAGCTCTGGCTCATGGACTAAAAAAACCCCAAAAGAACTGAACCGGTTCCCACTGGGAACCAACCGGTTCGGAAAAGGGGCCAGAGTGACACGACCATGACAGCCGTATTATTAAGCCTCACCTGACTTGAGCAGCAGGATCTGGTCGTTCTGGCACAGCTCCATGAAGCCGGAGATGCGCTTGGCAAACTCCACCACGTACTGGATGGCGTGGGTGATCTGGATGGCACACTGCTGCCACAGCACGTCCTGGCTCTGAGGACACAGGCTCGGTTACAGTCGCTCCACTATAGGCTTAACCCACTCTGACCTGAGATCAGATTCTAAACATGTCTTCTACATCCTGACAGTTTTCCATTCTGACCTGAGATCAGATTCTAAAAATATCTTCTATGTCAGTCGCTCTTCGATTTTTCAAAAGTGGCAGACCTACAAGTGCTGGTTAATCGGACTAATCATTAGTCAATATTAGAATCTTTGCATGATTAATTCATTCATGGATATATTGTAAAAAAACCCCCAAAAAACACGCTTTTTGATTTCAACAGTTACGGCCCTAGTTGTGTAAACGGCATCCAGCTGTTTACGTACACTGCCGTGTACAGTTACTACAGTATGTCTGTGTTCAGTGAAGAACAAACTAAGTGCTGAGTTCACCTGCTGGCTGGAAAACCTTGTATGTCCGAAAGCGTTCCTTTGTTATGCGTTATTTCTAAAAACGTAATGAAAATAGCCCTCGATCTACGTAAGCTCACAATGTGTCATTTGTGGATCTGCCATTTTAGCTACTTTTGTGCAACACGGCTGTAGTACATTAATTTACAACAAAAAACATATCTATATATATATATATATATACACACACACACACACACACACACACACACACACACACACGCATACAAAGTTGAAATATGGACACACAAAGTTTCTGCCCGACAGCAACGTCATTCCTTACTCATGAAAGAATAATTTCCACTCCCAACATTCAAAGAACGGTATCAGCAAATTGCCTCTGTGTGTGTCTTCCATCTTTTATCGTTGTTCAAAGGCTTCCCTCTTAATGACCCATAATGCATTAGACACACAAGAATGAGTGAGGTCATATATACTGACTGAAGGAACGCGCGCGTGCACATAGCAGTGGGGGAGAATTGATTCATCATCATTTGTCAGGATCTGCATAGATCCTTTGGTGCCAATTATTCATTCATTCATCTATCCATTCATTCTCAATTTATGTTAACCAAGTCAAACACATTTTAACACACTTTTGTTTTGTTGTAATTGCACTTTTCAATTTACACACACACACACACACACACACACACACACACACACACACACACACACACACACACACACACACACACACACACACACACACCTTGCTCTGGTACATCTTGACCTCCTCATAGGAGTGTGTTTGCCAGGCCAGCTGTTGCAGTTCGTCTGCGGTGTACTGACATGTCTCCAGGTGGGACTTGATTATGTTCTGGGCAATACGATCTGAAAAACCAAACAAACAAAAGAAACACACAAAGTTAAAATTATATGGAGATACTAAGACGTTTCTGCCCAACAGCAACTTATTTTTGAGTGGTGCAACCACTCCTACAACCAGCTTACCAGCAATGTCCATGTACCTGTGTACCTGTGTACCTGTGTGTGTCTATGAGCACAAGTATGTTACTTATTTATACCAGTAGGGGGCGCCAGAAACAGAGAGGGGGGTAGTGCTGTGTCTCTAATGAGAGAGAGAGAGAGAGAGAGAGAGACGTGTGTGATTTTTTTATTCCAGTTTGATATGCACTATAGGATACAAACCCCCACTTTCTATCATTTCATTTCTATCTCGGGCAGCCCAATCTACACTGAAAAATAAAATAAAGATAATAATAAATACAAATCCTCAGTGTTTGTTTAACCCATAGAGTGTACAAAACGGAACAATTGTTTTCACTCTCAGAGTTACAGACCCAATAATGGTCCCTTTGGTTCCATGTGTTGTGTATGCACTCTCAGAGTTGCAGACAGGCATAAAATGAGCGCTGTCTGTGTTATCGACGTACACAAAACAGATCTACAGTATCGCAAGCAGCACATTGCGCCACTTTGTCTGCTTCTATTTTCGCTGTCGTCGTACGACAACGCTTAAATGCGCGTACATTGTTAATTAATAATTGCGCATCTTAATTGCACTTAAATGTCAAAAATGAGGATATTTTGTCTTATTATTATTATTATTATTATTATTGGTCAATATTCCAAGGTGCAATATTTGGTGATATCTGGAGTTAATGTTCAATCGAACATACACAGACAAAAAAGCACAGCCTATGTCGTTACATACAGTAAATGGACTTTTAAAACTAAAAGTAATTTTACTTTTTTACTAAAGAGCTGGCGACAGACCCGTGTCACTGAACAAACAATCAATTGGGCCAAAGCAATGATTATTACTATCAGAACATAGAGATATTTAACAGCTATAACTATATCACCGAGTAAAAAAGCACCGTTATTTGTCTTCGCGACGACACCTCCTGGATGCTACTGTGTGTCTATATAGAGGCCCATTTGGACTTGAGTCTGGAACTACACTTCCTGAGACGTCACATCCGCTTTATCTCCGGATTCCCGTCGCTCCAGACTGTATACGACCGGAAAGCATGTGAACGTGGTGGGAGGAAACACACACCGAGGGCTTTTGGAGTGGACATGTTGTCAGATGGCTGTGTGTATAGTATAAATAAGCCTGTCTGATCTTCTGTCTCCTCTCAGATTAGCACTGTGTGAGTCACTCTGTCACTCTCCCTGCCATCCCCCCCACCCCACCCCCCCCCCCCTCATCCAATCCCGCACTCTGTCACTCTCCCTGCACACCCCTCATCAATCCCCCAATCTGTCACCACCCCTAGTTTTCCCTGTAAAAGACATCGTTGACCAATGCCACACACTCCCTGGACAGCCATCAACACTTTTATCTTTATTTTTATTTTTTTTACCCAGTGCCGATTGCCTAAACTGTAATCCCCGGACCAGACATTGCGCGGGGAAGCTGACCAGGGGGAGGCTAGTGTATACTGTATAGAGACCAGGATTACTGCACGTTTTTTGTGAGGGTATATCTACCATATATAGGCCTATAGGGGACACAGGGAGAACATGCAAACAGAAAGAGAGAGAGAGCACGCCCCCAGTTCCCACAGCTTCCCCTGGCAGGAATCAAACCCGGGACCTTCTAGCTGTGATGCGACAGCGCGGCCGACTGTGCCACTGCAGTGCCCCCCCTTTAACCCATTCTGACCTGAGATCAGATTCACACGAGGTTTCCACTGGACACACACTGGTCTGATGAACCCATTCTGACCCGAGATTCTTCGATTTTTCAAAAATAGCAGACCTACAAGCTCGTATCGCGCCACTCGGTGGCGCGATATGAGCTTGTAGATCTGCTATTTTTCAATACCTAAAGCATGACATAATGATAACACCAAAATGGGTTCCCGGACAGAATGTGTTAACACCTTAACACGGCTATACTTGATCATACTACACAGCGTCACATACAAAAGCATCAAAATAAATGTGTTTTGAGCTTGTCGATTTGCTACGTTTGCTGCTTTTGACTTTAAATCCTGAAAAAGTCACAGCTTTGGGACATTTGAGGAGGTTTCCACCCATACAGCTGTGGAAAGAAAATCACTCAAATACAGAGCCAACTCGACTCCGAGTCCAGGGGGCAAAGTATTCAATCAATCCAAAACAAATCTTGTATGGTGGTGGGTCCCCTGGCACAAACTATTCTCAGATGGGGTCCCGCGGGCTAATAGGATACATATCAATATTCACAAGCGCAAGAAAGAAGCCCGCCCGCACCGTCGTTTATAACAAGCAGACATGGCAAACCCCGCTGGCCCTTCTTACCCAGATCTCCCATGCTGACGTTATTATTGGAGCCCAGCTGGCTCTCCTGGTAGCCGCCGTAGCTGAACAGGTTGGGCACGGGCGTCAGGTCGTAGACGGGCTCCTGCTTGATGTGCTTCATGCCCGACATGTCCAGGCCCGACTGGTCCGGGGACGGCTGGGTGGAGTCCATGCCGTAGTAGGGCACGCCGCCGCCGCCGCCGCCGTTGCCCACCACGTGGCCGCCGCCCTTGGGCAGCTCGATGACGTGCCCGTTGGCGTAGGTGCCGCCGATCTCGTGGTTGAGCGTGGAGAGGCCGTTGGTGAGGCTGGAGGAGTAGACGCGCGCCAGCGCCTCGGCCTCGCCCGTGCGCGCCTGCCGCTCCTCCGCCAGGCGCGCCTGGTGCTTCTGCACCTCGGCGTACAGGCTGTCGCGCTGCTTCTTGGACATGCGGCCGAACTTCACCGCTGGGGAGAGAGGACAAGTTTTATCCTCATGTTCAGAGAAGGCAGTTTAGGCATTTAGCAGAGCAACTTCCATGAGCGACATCAGCATGGCCAGTAAAACATGAACACTGGGAAATAGGTAGATAGTTAGCACTCATTAGTGCAGTTCTCTCTGCACTAATGAGCAAAGTGCAGAGAGAACAATGCAGGGCCTCAAAGAAACTATACCATGAACCAATAGCGTCTGTCTGGACAACACATTATCTAAATAACATTCTGTACAGCACATTTGTGGCTAAGAAAAACTAAAATCTAGTAAACAGTATAGCAAGAACACAAGACCAAGCGACCAAGATATATCTGCGTAGTAAACTACAGTATATAGCATCTGCAGCGAACAAAGGAGGAATACGAGGAGGGAGGAGTGCTAGGGGTTGAGGTGGAGTCTTCAGACTATACAGTGGAATTGTCTGAGTGAGTCTGCAGGTCTGGAGGTTTTGTTGTTTCTTGTTTGTTTGTTTGTTTGTTTGTAAAATAATCATATTTTAACTGGCTACCCCCCACGCCCACCCTGACAAGCACTTGGCATTGTAGGAGTTGGGGCATTACAGTTTGTTTGACTCTCCCGTAAACACGGGGTGTTGTGAGCTTTTAGTATATAGGCTACTTTCACAATGTTTGCCTCTTTCTTACATATATCTGACGATTCCAACTATTGGTATTAAAAGAAAGTATATATTAATATTGAACGTTTTAGGAATGTGCAGATGTCCTGTAGGCCTATATGCAAAAATAGAAACAATCTTGCACATTGTGGGGTACCACCCAAAATCATTTGGGGACCCCCGGTTTTGGGGAACCACTGACTGAACTGAGACATGTGTTGCATGGCTTGGCACAGTTGGCCTGTGTGTGCCCCGCATACACACACATGCAGGCCTATACAATACGCATGCCAGCCACATGTGCAGCCATATTGTGCCCAGAGTGTGCGCTCTCTCTCTCTCTCACCATCTCTGGACATCCCCAGGGCGAGACACTTCTGGAGCCGGCAGTGTTGGCATCGGTTGCGGTTGGTTCTGTCGATGAGGCAGTTCCTCTGGCGGGGGCAGGAGTAGGACGCGTTGTTCTGCTGACTCCTCCTGAAGAAGCCCTGCGTGGTGGTGGTCACATGACGGAGACGTTAACAAACATCTGCTTCACACACACACACACACTGGCACGTTATGGCAACCGGTGGAAGCACGATGCCACTGATGGAAGCACGTTGGCTTCACCATAATGGGCCGAAGTGTTATGTCACCATTATGTATGAGAGAGAGAGAGAGAGAGAGAGGGAAATTGAGATCAAAAGATAAATCATGTGAGCGAGATATCGAAAACAAAGTAAGAAAGTGAGGAACAGGAAGAAATTGAGATGCGAGAGAGAGAGAGGATATGGGGAGAGAGATTGCACAATCCCTTGAGGAAATTGTCCTTTACTGTGTTACCTCTGAGGATGTACAAAATGGTCCCCCGTAAGGGTCCATTTGTCTTTTTGTACAGTACAGTACGTCCTCAGACTTAACCCATTCTGGGCGGGAACCCATTTTGGTCTTAGCGTCATGTTATGCTTTAGCTATTGAAAAATAGCAGATCTACAAGCTCGTAGCGCGCCACTCGGTGGCGCGCTACGAGCTTGTATATAGGTCTGCTATTTTTGAAAAATCGAAGAGCGACTGACATGGAAGACATTTTTTAGAATCTGATCTCGGGTCAGAATGGAAAACTGTCAGGGTGTAGAAGACATTTTTTTTTAGAATCTGATCTCCGGTCAGAATGGGTTAACATAACATCATTGCGTGTGACTGTGTGTGGTGTGGCAGAAGTGCCAATGTGGGGCGGGACGGGAAGTAATGGAATTGCAACATAGGATTATATTACCATTATGTACTCATGAGAGAGAGAGAGAGAGAGAGACAGGAGGAAATGAAAGCATTGCTGTGTGGCGAGAAGGGGGACAATGCGCCGGCGACTCACCTTACATCCCTCGCAGGTGATGACACCGTAGTGGATACCTGACGATTTGTCCCCGCATATCTTGCAGGGTATGACTTCGATTTGGGCTGCCGGGCAGGAAGAGAGAGAGAGAGAGAGAGAGAGGAGAAAAGAGAAAAAAAGAACACATTGCGTAACTATAACGGCACAATGCATATAACGGCAGGTTTACGTAACGGGGAGGAAATGAAAGAGAAAACGTAATGGGCGCAGACTTCATTTTATCCAGCGGCTGGCGACGAGGCGAGCTCAGATGGTGGGCTTATTAGAACGGCCCAGACAGCTTCTAAAATACCCTTCGGCCTCTCTCTCTCTCTCTCTCTGTGTGTGTGTGTGTGTGTGTGTGTGTGTGTGTGTGTGGTGCAGTCTCCTCTCAAGGACCATGGTTCCATATAGGGTCCCCAGCTAAATCCTAACCCTTGCTTTAACTTGACACATCTTCTCTTCTCTATATTTTCAAATGGAGGTCCGCATGCCAGATGCATATAGAATGTGGGGGTCCTTGAAATGAAAATGCTTGAGAACCAGTGCTCTTAAAAGCCTTTCTAATGACACACACACACACACACACACACACACACACACACACACACACACACACACAGTACAACACCAGAGGCTATATGCTGTGATGACAGCCATGACATCATTTCTAATGGAAGAACGCATCGACAGACACGAGCACGTTGGCGCACACACACAGACACACACGCGCACACGCACACGCACACACGCGCGCACACACATTGACTTACAGTGTATGGGCAGCTCCATGCAGACACAACCCCAAAGGCACAGAATGACGCCGGCTGTACAGTATCTAACGTCAGGCTACTGTAACGTCATGCCTCTCGCCGCACAACGCACTGTCCATTGCTGTATATATAGTGGCCGACGACACAAAACCACTAACTATAGCTACTGTATATATAGGTCCCGCTCGGAGGCGCCGCATGTACAGAACAGTACCAGTACAGTACAGAATATATCTCTCCGCTATAGGTCCTCCTCCTCCTCCTCAGAGAGTGCATGTATAAGATACTCTTACTGTACGTTAGGTTTCCCTGTACCGTAGTAGCGCAGGTATACTGCTGTCTGCTGAGATGGCACACTGCCTATAAAGAGATTATAGACGAGACGGATCTAATCCAAATACTTTATTTCCCTACCAGGTATTTAGGTATAGCTTATAGGCACAGCTGACTGTAAGCCGCGGTATATACAGTATACCTGCCCACGGCCCGGCCTCCATCATGGGGGGGGGTCTGTGTGTGTGTGTGTGTGTGTGTGTGTGTGTGGTTTGCATCTCTCTGAACTCTAGAAGTTGACCTGTGTATAAGTGTCCACGTGGAACCCATAGTAGTATTAAAAAGGATAGAGACTGAACTGGCGCGAAGCTCCGCCCCCCCCCCCCTCTGCGCTATTCATGTCAGTGGAAGTTGCTCAGTGGCGTTTTGAAGCACACCGGAGGCGACCGTCTATTTCCGCCTTTTTGCGGGGCGCATTTCCGCAATGCGGAAATGCAACCGAGCGATCAATGTTAAGGCCCAGCTGCACGGTGGTTTCCTCGTCATGAATCCACGGGTCCGCCTGCAGTCCTTCCTCTTACCACTAGGCGCCCCAGCGCTTCCACATTGGAGTGTCTAGCTGGCCCCCTTGGTGGAACCCCCTCAAGTAATGTGGGGTAGGTTGGTGATCTCGACCCAGCCAGGGGGGCCAGAAACGCCACTGGGGTGGTTATATAATGGCAAGGTAAAAAAAGCACATTTAGCAGGACGTCGTTGGTCGTGGAAAGTTTCAGGTCATAAAAGGTTAATGATACTTTTTGGTAGTTTAAAAAAAAAACAAAAACAATAATCTGCGTGTTTGTGTCTCGTCGCTGACGGGCAGAAACCTCGTATTTCTGTTTTTCCCGTGAATTCTCACGCTGCGTGATATTTTATTCATATCGGGGAAGGCGAGAACAAGTTGAGACAGAGAACAGACTTTTTTCACATCTGATATAATGTATATAAAACAATGTGGGAGCAGGCGGGCGTGTCATCTGCACTGCGCGTTACTTAACAAGATGGCCGTCTATAAGCGCCAGACAGCTCTCCTCATATAACATGCGGGTATAATAAAATGATTGAACTGCATTGTAGAGAGACGCGTGACTCGAGTGGACTCGGTGGGCGGAAGTATACAAGGCAGAGTAAATGTGGGCGAGACGGAGACGAGAGACGGAGCGAATGGAAACGTGAACTCGAGACCGGAACTCGAGGCCGAGACCGGAACTCGAGTACTACACGACACCGGTATTGGTTCAATTAAATACACCCAGGTGTATTTGCTATAGAAAACCAGGCCTTGTGGGCAGAATATTCCCCCCCCCCCTCAGATTCGGAGGTCGGGGCTCGATTCGGCCGGGCCGGGGAAGGCTATAGCATCAAGGGTTGGAGTGTGACAGTGACATACGGTATAGTGGCATGTCCAGGGGTTTTGTGTGCATCATGGCTGCATGGGGTGTACATCGACAGAGGCTTACTTATACTGTGTGTGTGCAGTGTGCGTGTGCGCGCGCCATCTCGTACCGTGTATAGTGCAGTGACACTCGATCAGGCCCGCAGGCCACTTCCAGCCCGCAGCGTCATTTTGACTGACCTGCCAATCAATCAATCCGTTTTAGACTGAAGTTATTATACCTTCACTTTAATTATACATTACTACAGTATTGGCCCTACATGAACAATCGTCCGCAAAACGTCAGACTCGAGAACCTCAGAGGTCGTCGAGTGTCATCGACGTTGTCAATTTATCAGCTTGGCATGCTGGCCCCCCATGGCCATTTTTGTGTAACGTGGCCCATATAGGGTTCAGCTATTTGAGTTTCCCCTCATGACGTGCATTATCTATAACGAGGTAATCTCATAAAGATGTAGCTCATTAGTGTGGGTCTAATAGGCTACATAGTTCACACAGGTCACCTCTGCTCTTGCAGTCCTTTCTGCCAGTTCTTCCGTTGTGGTCTATTATTTTATTTACTTTGGTCTTTGCCTTCACTGTCAATGGCAATGGCCCTATAGGCTTAACCTCACAAAAAAATGACCTAACCCTAAACCTGAGCGGATATACCTCACAAAAACGACACCTAACCCTCCTCCTCCTCCATGTTCTGTTCATAACCCTATAACCCTAACCCAGTTAAAAAAAGAAAAGAAAAAAAATAAGTATACACCCCACGGTTGAGATTTGAATCTGTGAGCTTATAGGACCATGGAGCTGACATCTTACCTCAGTTGAGCTATACCAAAGCCTGCTGTTTTTACGACACGGCTTTGAATGCCAATTTGGACGCTTCGCCCACCCCCTTTCCATGGCCAGAAAAGGCACCCAGAAGGGTATATACTGCCCCCTCTTTCTGACGGGAAAGCCCCGAGGAACAAACTTCTCCTCTCCCCGTGTTCTCACGGTCACGGTCACTTTTCACATTCCACTCAATGTCACCTCATAGTCCCAGTTCCACACCACCTGTCTCCGTGCGCACTCCCCCACCAGCCCTGCGGTTCGCTGTCCGCTGCTCACCTGTTTCCACTGCCCTCCTCCTCCTCCCTCCGCCTGCCTTAAAACGGGACTCATTCCCCTGTGTCTCTATGGCAGCGCTTCCCAACCACTGGGTCGGGATCCATTTGTGGGTTGCACGCGGACCAATTTTTATGGTTGGGGGGGGGGGGGGGGGAGCAAACGTTTGCCTGCATTTAGTTTTTAATTATTAGTATTTCAAAGGATTTTCAAAAGTGTAAATACAAATTCAAAGATTTAGCGAATTAATAAAAAAAAAAGAAAAAAAAAAAAGAAAGCAAATCCAATAGATTCCATGAATATAGCAAAGAGAGGTATAGTGAACAGAGCAGATCTACAAGCTCAACGCGTACAGCATCGAGAGTGTATAGTTTGGGTCCCGGAGAGACTTCAAATGTCTGGTTTTGGGAACCACTGCTCTACAGCTATACCTCCCAAGACACATGGGAGACCAAGACACACCATCTCCCATTTACATTCCCGTACGTATAGGTGGGTCGCCTCTTTAACCCGTTCTTCTGACCTGAGATCAGATTCATACGAGGTTTCCACTGGACACACACTGGTCCGATTAACCCATTCTGACCTGAGATCAGATTCTAAAAAATGTCCGTCGTTCTTCGGTTTTTCAAAAATAGCAGACCTGCAAGCTCGTGGCGCGCCACTCGGTGGCGCGCTACGAGCTTGTAGATCTGCTGTTTTTCAATAGCTAAAGCATAACATGAGAATGCAGAATGGGTTAAGAGACCGGAAGCATCAAAAGTAAGCACAAGATTCACACGCATCAAAAGTATAGCAGACCCACAAACTCGCTTCGAGCTTGTAGATCTGCCACTTGTGCTTCTTTTTAAATCGAATCGGGAAAAGTCACACTTTTAGACATACATGGGGTTTTCCACCCGACAGAGACGCTATAGAATGTTTTTACTTCGTAGGGCTGTGTAGATTTGTTTTCAAATGTAAATTGCATTAACACATGCAATGTATTATTATTATTATTATTATTATTATGGGATGTAGGGGGCGGACTGTGTGTTGTGTGAAATGAAGTTGGTTGTTTGGTTGGTGCTGTGAAGTTGAAGATGTGTGGAGGTAACCCAGTTAAAAGCCTTCCTGGCAGACTGGATCCTAACTGGGTCAGCGCACTGGACTGGGGCGAACTTGTGCACACGCACACACACACACACACACACACACACGCACGCACGCACGCACGCACGCGCGCGCGCGTGCACGTGCAGTTGTCGATGAAAGTTGCTGTAACTATTTATAGTTGGTAAACAGGTCAGTTGTGCTTTGGGACATGACAGTTATGCAGCGTCTAAATTTGAGCACTAAACAAAATGCTGGAGAGCAGCAGTGTGTGTGTGTGTGTGTGTGTGTGTGTGTGTGTGTGTGTGTGTGTGTGTGTGTGTGTGTGTGTACTGTGCACAGTATGTGCACGTGCAATTCCACGTTCTACGATATTTCCTTGTATTTCATAATCCACTGCGCACGATTCGTCAAACACTTTTCTATCTTCACGGAAAATAAATTGTTTCAATCAATTATTATTATTATGAATTATTTATTTTTGAATCAAAAATAAAAACGAAATAAATAGTATAAATAAATATACGAGCTATAAGCATAACACATTGTGAACTTGGCTCTTTTCACTATTAAACGGGGCTTATTATGTGCAGTTCATTCATTATTATGGGATCTTTTTCACTTGCAAGCTCCTTGTGTGTTACTCTATACTATTATAGTCTATACCAGTGTTTCCCGAAGTGGGGTCCGGGGACCCCAGGGGTCCTTAACCCATTCTGACCTGAGATCAGATTCATACGAGGTTTCCACTGGACACACACTGGTCTGATTTACCCATTCTGACCTGAGATCAGATTCTAAAAATGTCAGTCGTTCTTCGATTTTTCAAAAATAGCAGACCTACAAGCTCGTAGCTTGTAGATCTGCTATTTTTCTATAGCTAAAGCATAACATGATGCTAACACCCAAATGGGTTCCCGTTCAGAATGGGTTAAGGGAGCTCCAGGGGGTCCCGAGCTAAATGATAGTTTGGAACCAAATGGACCCTTATGGGCCTGTAACTCTGAGAGTGTACAAATGGAACCCAAATGGAGCCGTCCATTTTGTATACGCTCTCAAGAGTATAAATTAACATTGATTTTACAATATAAATTGTGGGTCCCACCCAGAGATAGAAATACCATTAAATGTGGGGCCCGTATAGACTAACGCTTGTCAAACAGGGGGTCCTTGAAGTGAAACGGGTTGAGAATCACTGCTGGAGCTGTCAAAATCTTCTCGTATGGGGGGGTCCCTGGCATGTCTTTTCTAATGGGGGTCCACGCACTAATTAGTGTCAATGTGGGGGTCCTTGACATGAAAAGGGTTTGCGAACCACTGGTCTGTACCAGTGGTGTTCAAACTTTTTTATATCAAGGTGCATTATTTATTCAGCCACGGACCACCATTTGATGAGACATATTATACGTATCGCCTCTCAGACACAAAACTGAAGAATAACTTTTAGTTTGCCGTCGGATAAAAATGCCGTCCACAATTCCGTGCAAAGAAGGGACGTTTATTCTCCGACGTTCTCTCTAAATGTGTGTATAGATAGACCTCCTCTAAATTAAGTAATGCAGATGTCTAACAATAATTTAACACTTGTATAACCGAATAGACCCGGTTAAAGATCAATAAGGGTCCACCTGGAACCCCCCCCCCCCCCCCCCCCCCCGCGTCAAGGAACACTGTCCAGTGTCCGATACTGTAAATCACATATTGTTCCATAGGTGATATTATGCTATTATGGGTGGTGTGTGGGCATGTGTATATTGTCTTATAGGCCGCGTTTGTATTTATTCATGATTCCCTTTTGAATGATTGTGTTGAAGCCGAGAGAAAAAAAGATTTGCGCGCGCGCGTGTGTGCACACAATGTGCGATTGTGCGTGCGTGCGTGTGTGTGTGTGTGTGTGTGTGTGTGTGTGTGTGTGTGTGTGTGTGTGTGTGGATACATTTCACAAGGCTTGCGTGGGCATTTATACATTGTTCAAAGTGGGAGCTATTGTGCGTGCGTGCGTGTGTGTGTGTGTGTGTGTGTGTGTGTGTGTGCGTGCGTGAGTGTGTGCCAGTGGGGGCCTGTCAGGTAGGATATGGCGAGATGGTGTTGACGGCATCGCTGTTACCATGGTGACCACCCACTCGCGGTGGGTCGTCTGGCTGTCACACTGCATTATTCGCAAAGCCGTCGCGCTCCCTCTGGAGGAAGTGATGTCATGGCTCTGCAGCGCACCGGCGCCCAGAGCATTACTATACATACTCTCTGAAAAGAAGGGGGGGGGGTGGGTGGTCTGCCGACAAATATTTATACATATCAGTTTGGACGCTGATATATATATATATACGCCCACTTCCATGTTTTAAGCTTATACCGCAGCTGCATAACATTGCGATACAATTAAGACTCGCACCGGGGATGCATTCCCACAACACGCATATTCTCCTTTGTGAGTCATGTGTTGGTGGTGTTGTTGTCTGGATGTAATGCACATTGGGAATGCATTTGGAGCGTTTGGCTTTCATTGTAAATTACATTTAGAGGAGCAAGAATATAGAATTGGGAGCTCCGAGTATACTGTAAAGCTTAGCATCGTACAAAAAAAAACCCGAATGAAAACAAAACAATATCTCTTATACGCACACGATCCCGTTTAAGAACAAAACCCTGGTATCCGCCTATTTAACTGTTTCTCTGAAAAACACTGATGGAAAGT
>NC_137867.1:9649898-9655079 GCF_963924005.1 Protomyctophum bolini | reverse complement strand
AACACTGATGGAAAGTAAGTAACTCATCTATACTATATCTTGGAGGCAAGTGTTGTACTTAATTGACTGCACTACAGCTATTTGAAAACACAAGTTACTTTGCAGATGTAGAAATTGTGTGCAATTAATAATTATACATTATATGGACTTTCACTTTTGGTCATCTAGAATTGTGGTAACTTGCATTCTGAACATATAGGCCTTTTACTTGTACTTGTTGAGTATGTAGTGGCATTTCTACTTTTACTATAGGGTAAAAGCTAGCCACTAAAGCCAGACTAAAGGCAGACTAAAGGCATACTAAAAGGCAGACTAAAAGGCAGACTAAAGACAGTCTAATAAGGCAGACTAAAGGCAGACTAAAAGGCAGACTAAAAGGCAGACTAAAAGGCAGACTAAAAGGCAGTCTAAAGCCAGTCTAATAAGGCAGACTAAAGCCAGTCTAAAAGGCAGACTAAAGCGAGGCCAAAGCTAAACTAAAAGCCAGACTAAAGCTAAACTAAAAGCCAGACTAAAGCTAAACTAAAAGCCAGACTAAAGCTAAACTAAAAGCCAGACTAAAGCCAGACTAAAGCCAGACTACGTGATGCGAGCGGTGCTGAGCAGGGTCACTGACTCACTCAGGCCAGACCTGAGCTGACCTACAGTATATGGCTGAGCTGGATGATTGACAGCTGCCTCAGCCAGCAAAAGGGTGTGTGTGTGACACTGTGTGTGTGTGTGTGTGTGTGTGTGTGTTATCCTGATGTTATTATGTAAGTGTGTGATTGCAACGCTGGCGATTTCACAGCTAAGTGGAGGATCAGGACCGCACAATCCTCTGAGAGAGAGAGAGAGAGACCTATACAATCTGCGGAGAGAGAGGCAGAGAGAGAGAGAGAGAGAGAGGCAGAGAGATGTAGACTATATACAATCTGCAGAAAGAGAGTGAGGGACGGAGAGATGAGAGACAGAAAGGGGGTGAGAGAGAGAGAGAGAGAGAGAGAGAGAGAGAGATGGGGTGGAGACAGAGAAGGATAAAAAATAGGGCCGATAGAAGTGAGAACCAGGGGAACTTTTCGGCCCACTTTTCGATCGACCCAAATGTAGTTTTATGAGTGCGTGTGTCAGGTGTCTGCAGTGCCCATGAACTGTCCTGCATGGTGCGTGCGGGCAGGCATGCGCATGTGTGAGCGTGCGTGTGTGTGTGGTGTAGGCCTATACTGTGTGTGTGTGTGTGTGTGCGCGTGCGTGCGTGTCAGTATACACGGGTTGTGGGATGTCCATGTGCATCAGCGGTGACTACAGCCCAGACTGGGTGCATGTTGCAGCGGACTGCTGGCACGTGTAAGAGAATAATTGATTTTTAACCCATTCTGACCTGAGATCAGATTCACACGAGGTTTCCACTGGACACACACTGGTCTGATGAACCCATTCTGACCTGAGATCAGATTCTAAAAAATGTCAGTCGTTCTTCGATTTTTCAAAAATAGCAGACCTACAAGCTCGAGTGGCGCGCTATGAGCTTGTAGATCTGCTATTTTTCAATAGCTAAAGCACGACATGATGCTAACACCAAAAGGGGTTCCCGTTCAGAATGGGTTAATGAAGTGGTTCTCCTGTGTATTTGATGGGCTGGCCCCCCTCTCTAAATAGAGTCCTAATTATCTACACCACACTGCTGAGACACAAGCTGAGGCACACGCTCGCACACACGCACGCGCGAGCACACACACAAAGACTGATTTGATACGACTATTACAGGCTTGTCCACCCCCTCTATATACAGGTACACTGTAATGACACATTAAGACCACTAGGTGTTGCTCCACAGCGTGTGCGCGTGTGCGCGCGTGTGACTTGTATAAGGGGCAGACAGGACATGTAACATGTGTTTCATGGATTCTACTGGGACACCAATTTATATTGTAAAATCAATGTTAATTTAACTCTGAGAGTGTACAAACGGAACCAAATGGACCCGTCAGGGTTCATTTGCTTCCATTTGTACACTCTCAGAGTTACAGACCCATGAGGGTCCATTTGGAGGTGTCAGAGTTTGGAAGCGCTCGTTTTCAACGTCCTGCTGCCTCCTGCATTTTGTGCCATTTACAAACAGCTGGTATACACAGGCAGGACTGACCGATTGGCCGATTTTCAACGAGCGCTTCCAAACTCCAATTAATGCTCCATGCTGCAGGCTGGTCAATGTCTACACATCTACACAGTACACACACACTCACAACAACGTGTCACATTGCAACGCGTTGTGAGCTTGTATAGGTCTGCTATTTTTGTGCAACACTCTTTGTATGATGAAGTAGTAGGGCATCAATTTAGGAAGGAAAAACAACAGGGTTTCCGCCCCCAGACAGCAACGATATACAGTAGCAGCTATACTGTATATGTTGGCATCGATGTATACAATTCACTACACTTAATTATTCCCATTGCGAGGCGCTTCAGAAATGCAAATGCAACTCAAGGCCTGTGAGGACCGTTTTTCGTTTTATTTTCTTCTTTTTATTTGGTGGGGTGGGGGGGGGGTATTTCTCTTCCTAACTCAAACTTATACCTTCACTTTTCCATGGCTATCATGATGCCTAATTTCACATGGGTAGATCTACAAGCCCACAGCGTGTTGCATCCATTGTGGGCTTGTAGATCTGCAATTTTCTGAAGATTGCTATGGGGGTGAAAATCTGCACTTTACTGCACTACTTCCCTGTTAACCACTTAAAGCCCAGCATCAAACCGATTATTATCTTTTCCCCCCACAACACGACAAAAGATTTCACGGTCAACCAGGGTTTTAAGTGGTTAAACTTGAACGATTGTGGCGAAATCTCACAGCGGGGGGGGAGAATACGTTTCGATCATTGTTCGCCATCCATCATTTCAGTCATTCTGTTTGACGTCCCTCGTCTTTTCTTCCTCTCCCGAGTCTTTAAGTGGCTCTCTCTCTCTCTGGCGGAGCAGGAAATCATTTTGATTTTTTTCCTACATCGCACAATCTATTTCCATCTCGCAAGCGCGCCGCGCCACCCGTCTTCGTCGGCGTTCGTCTTGAGGAGGGAAACGAGCTATTTTGCCCTCCGCGACGGCGGAGAGAGAAAAGGCGTTGGAACTTTTTGGGATTAACATGTATACGGCTGGGAATAGTGTAGTGCGTATATAGCAGCACGCTGGATGGGATAGATATCCCCCTGTGTGTCCCATTACGCATGCCATTAAAGTCAATGCAGCGCCGAAACCAACTCCGTCTGTTTTACTGTCACTCTTCTCCGTGGGGAACGTTAAATAAAGATATTGACAGACGGCGAACTATCCCCGCTATTCTTTATAAGATATATACCGAAGCACGTCTCTTGTCGATTTAAGATGCAGGGGAGCGACGGCTAATGGAACCAATCGATCACCAATCGATCATTTCATAAAGTCATCGATCATCATCGCCATTCGATTTAACCCATTCTGACCGGGAACCCATTTTGGTGTTTAGCATCATGTCATGCTTTAGCTATTTTTGAAAAATCGAAGAGCGACTGACATTTTTAGAATCTGATCTCAGGTCAGAATGGGTTCATCAGACCAGTGTGTGTCCAGTGGAAACCTCGTACGAAATCTGATCTCAGGTCAGAATGGGTTCATCAGACCAGTGTGTGTCCAGTGGAAACCTCGTACGAAATCTGATCTCAGGTCAGAATGGGTTAACGGGAAAAGTATAGACACGTAAAATGATGTCGTAGAGAATGTCCGCGGCATAGTGTTGATTTTGACAGCACATTTTGATTTGGTTTTAGTCTTTTGAAAACAAAAAAACGTTCGTTTTAGTCAAATGTGACTCGCCATGCAAAGCACAAAGGTGTAAATATAGACATTTTATGTAATATAGATATATATATATATATATACACATGCAGCAATACATCATTTGTAGCTGTACAATCTCTGTGTCAGAAACTTGTAGTGTGTATAGTAAAAGGTCTGACGTAAGGTTGAGTGCATCGTTGACAAAATCGGAAAAAACATGAAACATTGTGATAATGTCTCCTATGTAGCGTCGCAGTCCCCTTTCATGACGACGAGAGACCCGGGGAAATAATTCCCCGTTAATTTTCATCATAGACTTTTCAAAAAAAGTATCTATTTAAAGATGTTTTATGCCAACGCAGCGGACAAAGCCGCAACTCGGCTCGTGACAAATCGTGACGATAAAACCCAATGTTTTTGAAGAAAAAACCCAAAACAAAAAGTGTTGTATCCTAGCCTTTTTTTACCCCCCTTCTTTCTATAATTATTTGATCGGCCCACAACACATTATGTTTATTGTCATGATAACTCGAGTTGGCTTTGTCCGCGGCGTAAACGTCTTTTAAATAAATACTTTTTGAAAAGTCTATGAGGAAAATTAACGGGGGAATTATTTTCTCCCGGTCTCTTATGCGATAGGAAACAACAATGCAACCTCTCTGGATGAAGAATTACTGTATTCTCAGACGTCGACCCCTAATCTTGAACTTGAAATCAGTGAAATCCCATGATAACCCCCTGGTTGTATTTGTGTTTTCCTGGAACCGATAATACATAAACTGATTGTTATGATGACCATGCAGCCTCACCCTGCTTTTTTGTTCTCGTGTTATTGTTATATGTATAGAATGTTTTTTTTTTTCATTGACCACCAGGTTGAAATGTAATTTGCATATTATTTTCCGAGAAAGCATCTGTGCCATTTTAGATTTGAGCTATATATACTATTATCGCGCACTGGTTTGGCTATTCAAAAATAGCAGATCTACAAGCTCATAGCTCGTCACTTCGTGCCACACTATGTGCTTGTAGATCTGCTATTTTTTCATTGTTTGGACTTTATATAGGATCTTGGATTACAGTCCGGTAGTTTACTGAGGTAGTTTACACGTAGTTGAGGCTGTCTCTCTGCATTTGATGACATATGCGACCGCTGTGGCTTGGCTTATTGCGTTTGGAAGCGTTCTATATGCGACGGGGTGAGTCGGTCTACATTACAGGACGACTTCACCACTTTCCAACCTATCTTCATATCATTTTGTCCTCACTAATGTTCATGATAAAACAGCACAATTTGTTTCTACTCTGTGTCTGTGTCTCATAGGAGGGCTGTGGGCAGTTCAGAAACCAGTCTGTGTCTCATAGGAGGGCTGTGGACAGTTCAGA
>NC_137867.1:9589898-9644898 GCF_963924005.1 Protomyctophum bolini | reverse complement strand
CTCTATCTCGCTCTCTCACACACACACACACACACACACACACACACACACACACACACACACACGGTTGTATGATGTGACGTTTTATAGGACGACAACTCGCAAAGAATTGCAGCATAGTTTTGAGCACCAACCAGTGTTGTTTTCGTCGACTAAAACTATGACGAGAAATGTTTGTCGACCATACCTTTTTTCATTGGTGAAAACTAAATGGAAACTAAATTAAAACTAAGCTATATACGATGACTAAAACTATAAGACTAAATATAGTGACAATTTCGTCTGCTAATCGTTTCCGGTTCAGTCTCTATATCCTTTCAATACTAGTCTATGCTCTTCTATTCTTTCTTCCTATATTCCCCCTCTACCCCCCTCTCTCCCCCGACACGGTCGAGGCAGATGGCCGCCCACCCTATAGAGTCGGAATTCTGCCTGACGTTTCGAGACGAGATCCGAGAAGGGAAAGCTTCGTGGCGTCTGTTCGTCTTTGGCGTTCACGGAAATGCATTTTAAAGATCTCTGATTTGCGTTTTTTTGCATTTTATTTTTGAAAGTGCACTGGCAGGCGACAGTCTGGCGAGAACAAGTCCTTAAAGGGACACTTCACCCTTTTTGCAAAAAAATATATGTTAATGTTGTTTAGAAGCTTTAGATCACTTTCCTGGGGGTATTTATGTGTGTAATATGTGGTTTTAGATATTTTAGATTGTAGCAGTGAGCCTGTTGTCTCTGATGTCATGGACACTGGTCTCACTACGTTCCTGGACTACAATTTCCATAATTCTTTGGTGCACTGCTCCTCCTTGTGGATAGGGGGGAGAGCTGTCTTACTGAGACAACATGTAGTCCAGGAAGGAAGTGAGCCCAGTGTCCATGACATCAGAGACAACAGGCTCACTGCTACAATCTAAAATATCTAAAACCACATATTACACACATAAATACCCCCAGGAAAGTGTTCTAAAGCTCCTAAACGTCATTAACATATATTCTTTTGCAAAAAGGGTGAAGTGTCCCTTTAACATAACCGCTGAATGTCTAACTCTAACTGCTTAACATTACCTCTGCCTTTGAATTTGAATTTCTAACCGTTCACACGAGCAGATGCAAATATACAGTCTGCTATTCATTCTCAATGGAAGCCATGCAGCGACATGAGCATACAAAGATACATCCGACGTTCGTAGCTGCTGCAAAAGCTACAGCAGCTACGCAAACGTTGAGCTTGTTTCAACTCTATAGCTACAAAGACACACAACGATAAGAATATGCTGTGTATAGCTCTGCGCCTTTGTATCTTTTGCATCTGCCATTGTGAACGCATCATAACTCTAACTAATATCTGTTTTTAACCATGGAGCGACCAGGCAGGAACGTTGTCCATCAGAATGTCTGTTTCTCACATTCCACTATAGCTGTGGGTGCATTTGGCTCTCACAAGTATAGAAATACAAGCGCGCGGACACACACACACACACACACACACACACACACACACACACACACACACACACACACACACACACAGAGGGGTAATGTAAGGATAGGAGTGTTGGTATCGGTGTGTCTTTGCAACAAACACCATCTACTGTTACACTGTTTCTACTGTCCATCCTCTCTCTCTCTCTCTCTCTCTCTCTCTCAAAATCTCTCTTGCTCTCTCTCTCTCTCAATCTCTCTCTTTCTCGCTGTCTTTCTGTCTCTCTCTCTCTCTGTCTCTCTCTCTTTCTCTCCCTCGCACACGCACAGTGCACAGAAACTCGAATGAACCGCTCACAAGATCCGATTGCACTATTATATAACTCTTTCTAAGTCTCACTCACTCTCTCTTTTCTCATCTCTCTCTCTCTCTCCCTCCCTAGCACTCCTTCCCTCAATCTTCCTCTCACCGTTTCTCTCCCTTAATGTATTTCACTTTGTGAATCATTCCACTCTTTATAGACAGTATTGTTTTAAAGTACATTATAGAAAATGCAGAGCTTTTGGACAGTCATTCTGATAATATCAGCAGAGATAAAAAACAAGAAAACTGTCGCCTCAGAATATTTCTTTCTGCTTCATAGTGCACTTTATCAACAAATTAGCATGCATGTACTGCGTATGATTTTAAAATAGTACAGTGGTTTTCCAGACATTTTTGTGCTATTGTGCAAGATGATTCCAGCAATGTCCATTCTAAAAAACGTCAGTATCATCGTTGACAAAAAAATGGGCTTATCTTCACAAGAGATTCTCACACTCATTTCACTTGAATCCATACACGAGAGGAAATTGTGAATACTGGATATATGGCGGCCACTTAAAACCTGTATATGTAGCAGACTGGAGTCCCCCTAGGGCGTCTACTGGCCCCTCTCTTCTACCCCAAGTATCTTCGCCCCCCAAAAGACGTTATACAGCTCTCGTTGCAATGAATGCGTCTTTCCGCCCCAGAGTTCGCCCACAGAACAGGGATCACGCTAGACTTTGCGACTATAATATAGACAAGAAGGCAAGCGCGAAAATCGAATGAAATGTAACACTTCGATTATACCCTCTTCCACCCCAGTCAAAGGTGTTTTTTTTTTTCCCCCCCTATGCAAATTAAACAGAAACAAGTGGAGTAATAGTGAATATGACGGCCGTCGCCGCTCCGCTGGGACATTGTGCCTATATATATATGTATATATATTATTATATACACGCGCGGACGACGAGTGTATAAGTGAGGAAACGCAGGAAGCCGTCATGCGAGTGCAGTTGACTTCAAGGCACATTGGGGAGAGTTTGGGAGCGGGTTTCAGATCCACTGACTAATCCCTCCCGGCTGCGGCAGATAGAGTGCAGACGAGATGGGCGGGGGGGCGGGGGGGGGGGGGGGGGGGGGTGAAACAAAGCCCCTGTGCTGTAATGTGTCCCACGTTGCTTTGTGTGCATAACGACTTAGGAGGAGGAGGAAGAAATGTGACTTAAGAGGAAAAAAAAAAAACGAGAAACTGTTTTCCTGTCGTTCTCTCTCGGTGGAGTAGGCCTACCCCCCCCACCATGCGCATTCACACGCGTACACGCATGCACACACACACACACACACACACACACACACGTTTGTGCTTGTGAGGACATTTTCAGGGGTGGCGATTTTATCAATGCCATTTTTTAACCATTTTAAAATTTTGCCAAAAGCCGGAAAAAAATTAACAATTTCAGTCCATAAATAAAACGCATAACCCGCATTTTAATCAAATATTCTATACGCTGCATGGCGAGATTGTTTTTTTATTACCTTTAGCAGGGCCGGCCCTCCCATCAGGCAGAACAGGCAGTGGCCTGTAGGGGGCGTCATGAGGGGAGAGGGTGGGGGGGGCATCCACCAAGCAAAGAAAACAAAACACAGTGCTTTAGAACACAAGGGCGAATAATCCTGCCTAGGGCACCAAATTGCTCAGGGCTACCTTTAGAGCATATGCTGAAGTATTTGGGCTGTCCGCTTGTATTGGCCTCAATTTCCCAGAAGCCCTATAGCAGATGTCCGGTTTCGTCATCATAACGTGACGGCACTCGTCACCAGGCCCGCGACAAAGCCGCCGTTTCTTTTTAATTATTAGAAATAGGGCGAATTAAACACATATAAGGCGGGTTCAGCGTATTAAGCAGAGGCGACAATTAGCGGGCCGTCAAACTGTTAACAGATCTACAAGCTCACAGCATGTCGACACCCCGGCATTATACGGTGTAGTATACGTATACGTCAGGCATAAATATAAACCCTATAAATGTCTCATTTTAACCCTAACCTGAGTCTGTTCCTAATTACTCTGAAACTCACATTTTAAATCAAAACATGCATTTGTCTTGTGAGGACCTGCAGGAAAATTGTCCTCACAATGTCGGAGTCTCAAATTGTCAAATTGTCATTGGGGATATTGTAGTTCTCACAAGTATAGTAATGCACGCATGCACACACACAGACACAAACACGCACACGCACGTGCACCTCTCCCCAGGCGACCATGGAGGAATAAAATGAACACTGGACACCGCAGTACATTGGGCAAACAATTCTTTCTTATCATTTTTAGCACAAATCTATACACATCTGCTATAGCTGCACTCCATGCAGCTTGTTTGTGTGCGTGCGTGCTGTATGTATGTACAGTATGTGTACAGTACATGTATGTATTGTGTACAGTAAGTGTCAGTATGGTGGTGTTGGGGGATTAGCGGTGCGTAATCTCTCCTCTGCCTTACGTAACACCATCACCACCAACGGTGACGGTTAGTCAGCACAAACGCACCATCATTTCAACACACACACACACACACACACACACACACCTCATGTCTCCGAAACTGTTACTTTTCAGGATTCAAATACTAAAAGTATCGAGCATGTATACTGTATATCTATACTACTTTAGTGCTTTTTATGCTTTTGTGTGACGCTGTAGTTATAGTAGTATGATCAAGTAGGCGCTCATGTTCATGGAGAGACCATGTTGACCCGTTGACCCATTTTGCCCCTTTTGGTGTTAGCATTACGTTATGCTTTATAGCTATTGAAAAATAGCAGATCCACAAGCTCGACTGACATAGGGACATAGGGATGTAGAAGACATTTTTAAATCTGATCTCTGGTCAGAATGGATTCATTAAAAGGATAGTGACACTATGATGTGATGTAAGGCTATATATATTGCAGGCAGGGTTCCGTTTGCATCCGATTGTGATATCTCCGGGGCAAACTGAGCGACGTTGGTGTGATCCTGACATTGGCTATACTTTGGTGGTTGTTAGTTGTTCTAAGATTAAAGCGTATTTGAAATGGTACATTGAAGCATATTTACTATGTGGTAAAATAATTATCGTAATAATAAATAAGAAAATAACCTCCCGCGCCGTCCTATATTTTGTTTTTTTATTTCTTCGCGAAGTGAACCACAACTCTTGATTCCAGGTAATGGAATAGCGGGATGCAAGTGACGTGTCATGGATTTATCCAAACAGACTCTGCTTCCGTTGGCTTTGACTATAAATTGATCGCGTGGCGCTTCAGGAAGGACAAATCAATCCGTGTGATCGCCAGCCTCGGCTAGCAGAGCAGGATGACACTAATTCTATTGGTAATGTGCCGTCATGTGTGGCACTGGGGTGATGCCTCTGGTGTGTGTGTGTGTGTGTGTGTGTGTGTGTGTGTGTGTGTGTGTGTGTGACTGTGACTGTGTGTGTGTTTGTGTTTGTGTGTGTGTGTGTGTGTGTGTGTGTGTGTGTGTGTGTGTGTGTGTGTGTGTGTGTGTGTGTGTGTGTGTGTGTGTGTGACTGTGACTGTGACTGTGACTGTGTGTTGTGTGTGTGTGTGTGTGTGTGTGTGATTTTCATGACAGTATATAACATGAACATGAAAGCTGTGTTTATAAAATACCATTGTGATTTTTCAATGAAACGTGTTTCTTTTTCCTTCTTCCCATTGACACTGATGAATAGCAACACAGTTTAGCGCCACGCTAAAACACAATCGATTGCTCGTTTGCTAAATGGAAATAAACAGACTCCTGAAATGTGGCGGGGCCACCCATCTGCCCACTGAACGGGACAGATGGGTGGGCCGCGAAACACCTTAGAGGCGTTCAAGTGGGCTCTGATCCAGTTGAGATATAAAGCACCCATTTTTGAATACACGGAAAAACACGGAAACAATGACATGTTGGTCATGTCCATGTTGGAGAGAAATGATGCAAACGCACACCAATCCTTAGATGTGAACACTCATTTGATTGATTCCAATGTGAGTGGGACAGTAATCATTTCATATTCACGTCTATTTGTCAGGGTTATGCCAAGTTCTGACTGTACAGACCATGGTTGTCGAAATTGACCTCATTTTCTTTTTCCTGTATACACCGTCACAGTTAAACTAGCACTCAGGATCCAACTGTGTGCTAATTATGTGACGTATATAGGCCTATCTGTTACTTTATCTATGCATCTCTATTCATATTTATATATTTACTAAGCTTTTGCGTGGCGGGCTGCTGTGTGTCTATCTCTCTCTCTCTCTCTCTATTTTCCCAGGGTGAGTGAGTAAAAACCTTGGGTGTTAATTGGACTCTGAGGGGGTAAAAAATAGTGACAGAGTGGATCAAATGCACCTCTCTCTCTCTATCTCTCTCTCTCTCATTCTCTCCATCCATTCATCCATTCTTTGCTCCATCCATTTCTGAACTCTCTGACCTGTGTGAACCGGGGGTGTCTAAAAGCTCTTAGGATTAACAGTAACACAACACACAGCAACTGCGCGCGCGCACTCACTCACACACACACACACACACACACACACACACACACACACACACACACACACACCACACACACACACACACATTGTGTTGAGTCAAGTTTAGTTCAGTTAAAAATGATTCCTATTGATTCCTAAAGTCCTCATAGTGGTGTGTGTGTGTGTGTGTGTGTGTGTGTGTGTGTGTGTGTGTGTGTGCATGTGCACGTGTGTGCGTGCGTGCGTGTTCAGGCAGGTGTCTTTCAGTGTGCTGGGAGGTCAAGGGTCAGTGAGGACATGCTATTCATCATGTCAGTTCCGATTGGTTGTTTTGAAGTTCGACGTGTTGCATCGTTCTACAACAGTGAAAACATCCCATGGGCTATAAATACCACCCTTATAATGAATTAACTTATATTCATTATAACATATCCCAGAATTCTGTCTTTTCCTTTGTTTGTTGTCGTTTGTTTTTGCTATAGTTTTTTCTACTAGTTTTGGTCCTGCAGGCAAACGTCTAATCTCAGTTTTGGGTTTCGGACTCTTAACCCCTTTTGGTGTTATACTAATACAGATCTACAAGCTCGTAGCGCGGCACCGAGTGCCGCGCTACGAGCTTGTAGATCTGCCATTTTTGAAAAATCGAGAGAAAATGTGGCCTAAATCTTTGAATATATATATATTCTTTCAGAGCGAATGTTTTTAACTCAAATCTTTGTTTCTGGAGGTGGTTCCCTGGAACCACATATTTTAAGATGGGGGGGAGGGGGGGGGTGGGGGGTCTTCTGCAGCCAAATACAGATAATTCTAGGGGTCGTTGACGTGAAAAAGTTTGAGCACCACACTGACATAGAAACATTCTGATTTAGAAATGTTAATCACAATGTTAATCAGATGCCAAATGGAACCCTATATAGCTACCACAGCTATAATGAAACGCAACACCAGCACAGTGACAGACGGGACCGAAGCACACAGATTCATCCCATCATCCCATAATGACCTAAAGTATATAAATAAGTAATGTATATATCGGTGGTTCCCAAAGTGGGGCCCGGGGACCCCCGCAGGGGCCGTTTAGGGAGTTCCTGGGGGGACGGGGGGGGACGGGGTCCCCAGCTAAATGATAGTTTGGAACCAAATGGACCCTCATGGGTCTGTAACTCTGAGCTCTGAGCGGTTCCATTTGTACACTCTCTAATAAGTCAAATTAAGTAAAATTAACATTGATTTTACAATACAAATTAGGGGTCCCCCCCGGAGATTAAATCGGGGTCCGTATAGACTAATGCATGTCAAACTGAGGGTCCTTGAAATTAAAAGGGGTTGAGAATCTACTGCTAGAGCCGTACAGATCTTATCCTGTGTATATGGGGGTCCCTGGCATATCTTTTCACACGGGCTGAATAGTGTCAATCTGGGGGTCCTTGGCAGGAAAAGGTTTGGGAACCACTGTATCCGTACGTTCCTCCCGGTATATCATCATTTTTGATATTTTGTATTATATGCATTTCATATATACAGGGCGATTGTTGTACACACATTGTCCAGAGACTGCAGATGATAGAATATTGTACGCCTGTCCCTGTCAAACAAAGAGTAAAGAATGGTCCGTCCTATACTGGGCTATATATTTGACTTGCTATTCACAGAAATAATTATTTCCCAAGGACCCCCCCTCTCTCACAGGGGTCCTTAGGGATGGGTTCCTGCAGGGGGTCCCCGGCAACGGTATAGTAACATATAGCATCGCAATCTTATATTAACCACTTTTTTTTGTTCATGCATATATGTTGGCTATTCAAAAACAGCAGCAGGCCTTATGCAAGATCTGCATGCATGCGGCCAACATCACATCAATGTGGGGGGTCCTTCATGTTACAACTGCTGTTGAGAGCAGTGTTGTTTTTGGCAGCAAATTTATATTTTAGTTTTAGTCATATAGTCTCTTGAATAGTTATCACTTAGTTTTAGTCACATTTTAGTCGCCTGGAATGTTCAGTCTAGTTTTAGTCGACTAAATGTCATACGATTTTAGTCGACTAAATCTACAGTTGATTTAGTCGACTAAAATGTGTTTTGACAGGCCTTGATGTCGTCGTAATGAGACATATTTTACACTTTGCTTGCATGCTGAAAATAGCAGATATACAAGATTGTATATAATGCTATTTCCAGCATGCAACCCCAGCATAAAACTGGATCTCTTGTCCACTATAGTCCCTTCCTATAACATTTTAGTCTAGTTTTTATTTGTTGACGAAATTGAAAAGATATATGCCATAGGGACCCCCATATACAGTAAGAGGGGATTTTTACGGCTCTGCTTATAGACTCTCAACCCGTTTAATTTCAAGGACCCTGCAGTTTGATATATAGTCTATACGCCGGACCCCCCCATTTAACCCATTCTGACCGGGCACCCATTTTGGTGTTGGCATCATGTTATGCTTTAGCTATTGAAAAATAGCAGATCTACAAGCTCGTATCGCGCCACCGAGTGGCGCGATACGAGCTTGTAGGTCTGCTATTTTTGAAAATCGAAGAACGACTGACATTTTTTTAGAATCTGATCTCAGGTCAGAATGGGTTAATCAGACCAGTGTGTTGTCCAGTGGAAACCTCGTATGAATCTGATCTCAGGTCAGAATGGGTTAATGGCATTTTATACCTCTGGGGTCCTCACTGATCTATAGAAGGGAAACGGAGTGTGCGCGGTGACGTTGTGAGCATGAGCAGAGAGTTGTTGTGATGTGGGAGGGGTCCTGTTGGAAGGGGGGGGGGGGGATCATCCCAGGTCGTATTGTTAAGTGATCATTACCAACACTCACGAGGAGAGGAGGGGGACGGGGGTCCATTTTTCCATAACCTCATGGTTGTTATAGCACTGCAGTTCTCTGTAAGGGCAGTCTGAGACTGCACGCGCACGCACGCACGCACGCATGCATGCGCACGCACGCATGCGCACGCATGCGCACGCACGCACGCAGGTTGAGAGTGGGGGCCGGCATGGCCCGCACTGATTTAATTCTATCTGACAAAACCCTTTGGGGCGTGCAGAGAGAGGGAGAGAGAGAGAGAGAGGGAGGGGGAGAGAGAGAGGGATGGGAGGGAGGGGGGGGGGGGGGGGGGGAGAGAGAGAGAGAGAGGGGGAGAGAGAGAGAGAGAGAGATGGGGGGGAGGGAGGGAGGGAGAGGGAGAGAGGGAGAGATGGAGAGAGGGAGGGAGGGGGAGGGGGGGAGGGGGAGAGAGAGAGAGAGAGAGAGAGAGAGAGAGAGAGGGAGAGAAGCTCCAGGGGTCTCCTCTACTCTACCATGACTATAAAGTGAAAGCCTGAGCTTTTCGTATAGCCCCCCCCCCCCAGTCCCTCATGCACGAGAGTGGTCGCGAGGCCCATTAAAATGTGGATAAAATACAAGGTGCACCAAGGCTGAGTTTGACATGAGGTTAAGGAGAGAGGGAGAGAGAGAGAGGGAGAGAGAGAGACGGAGACAGAAAGATAGTTAGAAAGACAGACAGACAGACAGACAGGGTTTTTTTTTTTTATCTCATGTTGTTTTTTTGCCTGCAGGTCTGTATAGGTTTATAGTTACCAAAGTGAAAGCTCTGTTTGTTAAAACGGAACACATTCAAGCAGCCCTGACTAATAGCTTCACAGCAACATCCAGAGTCTGAATGTCACTCTATTCATTGACACTCACAGTTGTACACATGCACGTGTATATAGCAGTGAATTTATCATGTGAAACATGAACACAGACAAGTGATTAGAATGTACACATACTGTGACCTTGCATGGTAAAATAGCAGTATAGCCTAATAATAACAATAATATTATTAATAATAATTATAATTATTATTAATATTATTATTAGGCCAATACTATTTTTTCTAATCATAACAATGACTAATGATAATATACCAATTACTAGTTTACACACACACACACACACACACACACACACACACACACACAATTCACATTTTTCACAAATTTCTGTTCTATTTATTATTAATTAAAGGCCTCTCAGTCTCTACTATATATATATATATATATACACAATATATATATATATATATATATATATATATATATATATATATATATATATTGTGTATATATATATATATATATATATTGTGTATATATGATACATTTATTGTGTCTGCATTACTGAACATTTCAGATGCCTCTGTTAACAAACATAAATAAATGAAGGTTGAATACCTAAATCATTATTCAGGATGTGTGTATCCACGTTCACATGAGCCTCTATTTGCACTCAAAGTGCATGGTCCTATAAGGGGGTCCCATATGGTGTCACAATCGTTTCAACCAACTTTTAACCATAGCCTATATTTTATACTTTGGATATTCAAAAATAGAAGATCTCTACAAGCTATATCTGCTCTTTTTGAAAATGTGTGAAAATCTTAATTGAATATGATTATGACTATAGGCCTATATATATATATATATATATTATTTTTTTAAGTTTTTATTTTTAACTCACATCTTTACATTTCTGATGGTCCCTGGCACAAAATGTTTTGAGATGGGGGACCGCAGCCAAACAACATATATAAATATCATTTACATATATATTACTAACCCATTTGTATAGAAAGAGTGAGAGAGATGAAAGTAATGAAACAGCCCCCCGCGTATAGCAGCCTAAAATCGATTTGTAAAATCTCACGTGAGGGGGGGAAAAGGGTTTTAAGTGAAAAGCCGTGAAAAGAGGCGAGGTAAAGTGAAAGAGGGACTGTGTGAGTGAGTCTGTGACCCTGTCAGGACACGGCGTGTCGTGCGTGCGCGTGAGAGAGAGCGTGCGTGCGTGCGTGCGTGTGCTCGGACGACATTGATGTTGAATTTAACTTCCTCGGTGCTGTGCTGACATAAATAGGTTAGTGGAACGAGCCACTATAGACGGTCTGCTTAACATTTTAATAAAGTTATAAAGGTTATAACGGAACAATCATTGTACTAAAGTAACTAAACGTATATGCTTTGCAAACTGTTAATACAGTATTCAATCATACATCAATCAATCTATCAACGTATTTTCGAGTTCCTCTTTTTCCTTCAACTTTGTACCAACACACTTCAGCAAATTAATAACGTTCCTAGCAGTTTATTGTTCTTATTTTACTGAATATTATTATTAATAATAATATTAATATCGTCACTGCGTGACATGATGCGCCTGCACTTTATGGGACTCGCAAACAAACAAATTGAACCCCATGAGAGCTCATGCAGCGTCCATGCATGTTCTGAGAGGGGAACCTGCATCGGGTCATTATTGTCAACGAGATGCAGGTGCGACGTACCGTGCGTAGACGGAATACGCGGCCCAAGTAGCCTATATATATACAGCGTCAACTCAAGTCCAGTTCTATACCGTTATGTGGTTTAAATGGTTATGTTCGTCGAATTTAATTGTCCGTCATTGTCAACTTTGGGCCTTTTCTGAGTAATGGCAAATATGATAACCAAAGAAATGTATGAGCCTATAGGCTTATACACATATTGTAAAAACCTGGTATGACGAAGGCCTTGTATATAGTCACTCACTGGTCCTGCGGTAGGCTACACACACACACACACACACACACACACACACACACACACACACACACACACACACACACACACACAATCCTATAGTTTGCTTTGCTTGTATTAGCATGTATTTGTAGCCAATGTGTGTTTTGCGACCGGTCGTCGAGTGTGCCAAGTGCCAACAAACAAACAGCTAAAATGCTATATGCAAGTTCCCAACTATAAACCTTCTAAAGAGTGTTTTCATGTAGGTCCAAACTTAAAGAGCGTGAGAAAAAGAAAGAAACCCTGGCCAGGTTACACGCAGCCGCGGAACAGCAAACTTGAATAACTTTAAAGCTTCATATATTATGGATGGTGGCTGTTGCTTGTCGAATAGACGGACTTTATGTCATGGCCTGCCCTATACCGTTAAATACTCCGTTATTTTTAGCCTATATCCGATTCATTCATTAGCCTATTATTATTAGGTTTTAATAGTTGGATGGGTTTGGAACCAAATGGACACGCAGGGTCGATTTGGTTCTTTTTGAACACTCTCAGACAAATTAACACGCAGGATTGTGTTTTCCCCGGATAATCTCTCTCTCTCTCTCTCTCTCTCTCTCTCTCTCTCTGTGTGTGTGTGTGTGTGTGTGTGTGTGTGTGTGTGTGTGTTTGGGGGGGAAAAGTGGAGCTTGCCGAATAGAAGGAGTGTAGCACAGCTGCAGAAATCAGTCAGTTTTATTTGAAGCATATCCATTTTCAAACTCTGAGAGTTCTATGGATTTGGAACAAAAATGGTTGGTTAGCATATATAGCCCATATGTCCGAAATAAAACAAGTTCACCTCAACAACCATGGCAGACAGTTATTCGGCTGTCTGTCAGACCGTTATTTGGGCACAGACAGAGAGAGGGGGACATAGCCTAGACATGATACAGGCCGTTATTTGGGGACAGACAGAGAGAGCTATAGGGAGACAGACATATACAGACCGTTTTTTGGGGACAGACAGAGAGAGCTATGGGGGACAGACGGAGAGAGCTATGGGGGACAGTCAGACAGACAGACAGACCGTTGTTTGGGGACAGACAGAGAGCTAAAGGGGGATAGTCAGACAGACAGACAGACAGACAGACAGACAGACCGTTGTTTGGGGACAGACAGAGAGCTATGGGGGACGGTCAGACAGACAGACAGACCGTTATTTGGGGACAGACAGAGAGCTATGGGGGACAGACAGACAGACAGACAGACCGTTGTTTGGGGACAGACAGAGAGCTATGGGGGACAGACAGACAGACAGACAGACAGACCGTTATTTGGGGACAGACAGAGAGGGGACATGCATATATGTATGTATGTTCCGTGGGTCTCCTTCTTACCTCGCATGGTAACCGTGTTGACGTCCGGGTGCCGCGGGCGCGCTCATGAAGAAACAAACCAAACAGAACAAAAACAAGAAAAGAAACGGCGTCAAAGATCCTCGGTGAATAAAATAACTATAGTGTGTAAAAAAAAATAAAAAATAAAGAAAAGGAAAAAATAAACGATGTCAATAGTGGTGCTGTGAGCCGCTGACTATAGTACACTACTCTGAGCTCTGGCGACGAGACGCGTCTGGGTGAACGCTGGGAGCATGTGAATCCAAGGGAACGAACTGGCTGACGCGAAATAATAATATTTCAAATAATAATAAATAAAATAAAATAAACAGCCGAGAGTAAACTTTATTGGAGTGTCGCCTGTCTGTCTGTGCTGTCTGTCTGTCGTGCAGGTGTGTGTGAGTGTGTGAGTGTGTGTGTATACGGTGTCAGACTGGTATGGTGGAGCGCGCAGCGAGCATGCGGGTTTTCCTCATGACAGTCTGCGCTCCGCGCGCTGCCTCTGTGGCGAGGGGGCGGGGCCGGGGGAGCGTGCGCCACGCCGATTGGACCGGAGGGGGGGGTTCCTCTCTCTTCTCTTCTCTTAAACCCCGCCCCCGACGCACGCGCGCGCATGCACACACACACACACACACACACACACACACACACAGCACACACACACGCACACACTCTCTCACAGACAGACAATCGTCTCTCCATTCAAAGCTCAATCAATTGACCTGCAGGAGACAAATCTGATTTGATGTTCATGATCGGTTTCATTGCAGTTTGAACTCTGTTCACATTTGTCATCGTCACAGTTCAAGGATAGATAATATGCCTAATATATTCATGCAGTCTTTTATTTAATTTATTTTGATAGCTCAATCTAATATAGGCACCAATCACAGCCTATATTTATACATGACACACAGTAATTATTATTGGAGGATTTCTTTTTAAACACAATAAGGTCATATAATATTATACGTATATTTACTTTATCATCCTCATGGCATGCGAGCTATACACCTCTGTCTCTGTCTGGGAAGACAGAGACAGACAAGAAGACCAAATTGTGGACAGAGTGATTCATTACTATTTAACTTCAGTCCATTGAACTGATACGGGACACACTTGACGTTCCAATCAATTTCCAATCAATGACTCACATCTTGTAAGTTCAAACAGCTGCACATGGCTAATGTACATATAATCAGTGCTGGATAAAGTACTCGATTATTATTATTTACTTAAGTAAAAGTATACGGCTACCAATACTGCAATAGAGAAGTATACTCTGTTTCAAGTATGTCCGTAATTAAAAATGTAAAAGTACAAAAGTATTGACATCAAAATGTATTTAAAGTACCAAAAATATACTCCTTATGCAGAATGTCCCGTTTGAAGTTTTCGGAAATAGCCGATCTACAGAAGTCTCACAATGCGTCGCGTCATGGTGCATTGTTGTTTATAGATATAGTTTATATAGATTGGCAGTTGCCAAAAGAGCTGAAGTGGTTAATGTATATGTCTTCTTTTGTAATGGCCTCATCTAATTCTACAAAAATAACTAGTAACTAAAGTTTTCAAATAATAATATACTGGAGTAAAAGTAGATGTGGAGTAGAAGTAAAAGTATTTGAAATTGGAAATGCTTGAGTAAAGTACAAATACCTCAGAATTAAGTTTGTACTTAGTTTGTACTTTCCATCACTTCACTGCATGGTTGTATACTTCGACTGCTTGTTTCTGTCTACATGCACAAAGCTCATTGCCAAACGAGTTGATCTACAAGCTCACAACACGACAACACACAACGCGCTGTGAGCTTGTATAGATCTGCATTCTTTTTGGCTATAATGTTCGCCCCACAATATGAATGCAGGGTGCAAGTGCCTAATATATAGTATACAAAACCTCTATATGTTTTTCTTGGCATATACCTATTTTTTTGTATATATATATATATATATATATATATATATATATATATATATATATATATATATTTATTTATTTTTTTCAGGTAGTTGGCAACCCTCATTATAACTGAGAGAACATAGTATTTACTATTCTCTGCCTATATGGTGACGCAGCTCGACGTGAGTCATCGGCAGTGGGCTTGAGCGTGCCGGTGGCCGCCTGCCGAGTGCAGAGCGCGGGAACGCCCTGTTGGTGTTAGCATCATGCTATGCTTTAGCTATTGAAAAATAGCAGATCTACAAGCTCGTAGCGCGCCACCGAGTGGCGCGCTACGAGCTTGTAGGTCTGCTATTTTTGAAAAATCGAAGAACGACTGACATATAGAAACATGGCTTTTTCAGAAAACTGTCAGGATGCATATAAGAAGACATTTTTAGAATCTTGATCTCGGGTCAGAATGGGTTAAAACAAATCTAGGACAGTGGTTCTCAAAGTGGGGTCCGGGAGGGGGGGGGGACCCTCAGGGTTCCAAATGGACCCTTACAGGTAACGGGTCTGTATTTACTCTGACAGCCGGGTTACACTGGAGACGGAACAGAACCGTATACGCAGCTATGGGACGGGTGCAGGCTGCACCGTTTGTCCGTCCCGCGGGGAGTTCCTTATTGACTGTTTTCTCCCCATCTGAAGGCGAGGCTGAAGGGCTGCATAACTCCCGCGGACACACAGAAGATTAGCGCAAAAAAGACCATTGACACGCGGAAGCTTACGCATAACCTGCGCACAGCAGCCGAGTTCCGTTGATTATAGAAGCATGCGTGCCGTTGCGGGAACCAATTCCGTCCCCCTGCAGTGTATAGCCCGGGCCTGAGAGTATATATATGTACAAATGGAACCAAATGGACCCTTACAGGTCTATAACTCTGAGAGTGTATATATGGAACCAAATAATTCCATTTGTACACTCTCAGAGTTAGGAGGGACCATGACATTTAAAAGTTTGAGAACCACATAATATACATAAACATGTAAATAGTACAGCTATAGTGAAACATCAACAGAATGACAAATTCATTGATCGCTGTAAAATTAAATGATAATCAGCGTGTTGTGTGTTAAATTACGTGGTATCGGAATATAGACTGGCATATACTTGCCGATATCGACACCAGCATTTTTGGACAGTACTGGCAGCTTTTCGGATACTGGTATTGGTATCGGAACTCTAATTGAAACACGCCGATGCAACGGATCCATGGGTTCAACGGAGTGATTCTGCTCTGGCCTCTGGGTCGGTTCTTCAAAGAATACCGCGGTTTGAATATTGGTCTTCAAGGAAGCCACGGTTCGTTCATTTCAGACCCTTCTCAGCTTCTGAGATGAAGGTGACCCGTGCTGCTTGAAAGCTTCACTTGCCATGTTGGCTTCCAGGGAACCAACAATATAGATGTCGGATTTTTGCGTGCCTGAGATTGAAATGACAGCGCTTACAGAAATGTTGGCATATAGCTTGTATCGTTCATAAATGTGAATGGTCATTAACGTGTTCTCGTTCTCAATCTCATGTTGTTGTTACGTATAGGCTTGTTTTTTCTCAAAATACAATGTCAAATATGTAATTTAGATATATCATATTTAGACAGATGCTATAGGTTCACTGTTGACCTGTGGTCCTATAGTTTACTGAGGCAATACAGTGTACATTGTACATGTTTAGCTTGCCTCGTGTAAGTCACTCTGAATAATGCCTAAATGGTAAATCGTAGAAAGTGACGTGGGGACATATCGAAGTTGACCAGTGCTTTTCCTTCTGACCAGGGAGAAACAAGTGGTATATATACACTGCACACTGTGACACACGATAAAGTAACCAATATCCCCACAGTGTGGGTAACGGGCCATGTAAAATGAAACCAGTTAAACATATACAAAACTGTATTTTAGGAAAAACAAAACAAAACCAAACAAACAGTGCACCAGTGAAGTGAGTTGTGGAGGTTATTGGACAATAGATATTATGTCACAGGGAGAGGAGTGTTGGGTGGTCGGGTTGCAGCAGCACGTCTCCGGTGTCGAGGAGGATGGGCGTGGTGGTGAGAACCTCTGAGACGCTGACCTGGAAAACTGAAGATAAACCTCTTATCTCCAGAGAGACACTTTTTGTCTTTTCTTTCTTTCTTTCTTTCTTTCTTTTTTCTTTCTTTCCTCTCTTTGTGAAATAATACCCTGATCATCATACTACGGAGTTTATTGTTTATAAAAAAAAACACCGTAAAACGTTTAAAAGCAGTACAGCATATTTGTGAAGTAAACACAAAATTAGAGGACAGAATTGACATTAGAAAGTCAAATAAGAAAAATAAAATCTGTCTGAAAATAACAATAATAACGTCAACCTATGATCTGATTTCCTTTCTGATCATTGCTTCCATGATCACGTTTCTTTTTTTGAAACCAGCTGTATTACAGTCAGTCAAAAGCGTCAAAAGTAGCAGGAGTGAAGGCTCAAAAGGCGGTATGTGACGCATTTTGAGCCCGTAGAACTGCTACTTTTTTACCCTTCTGAATTTGAATCCTGAAAAAGTAACCGTTTTGGACATGTGAGGTTTCCAGTCGACAGAGACGGTATGTCCTGTCCTGTCCTGTTGTGCAGCATGTCCCATCCCATGTAATACATACATACATACATACATACATACAGCACGTCATGACAATGTTACGGCTTATTATCACGCCCTATTATTAAAGGGTTTCACATCAATGGTGGAAGTGCTCGCATGAGTGAAAGTATCAATACCCGCACGAGAAACACACACCAAAAGAAAAAAAACAACTAATAATAACAACATAATAATACACATTCATTGTTGTGTTTTACGACTGCAATGGAAATAAGCCGTTGGCTTTCTTGCATTTATCCTTTTGATGGTTTGATGTATAACTATGTGCACTTTTCTGTACATTGTAAACATTGTCGATAAACATATCAATCAATCAAAAAACCACACTGCAGACAGACATACTCTGTTACGAGTACGGTATTCAAAATTCACTTAAAAACGTCTAAAAAGTATTGGCATCAAAGTGTAAGTATCGCACTCATTATGCACAATGTCCTATTTAAAAAAAATGCAGATCTACATCCTTACAACATGTTGCTTCGTGGCACATTGAAAGGACGTAGATCTCCAAATAGACAAAGTATGTATCGGACTGTGTAGTGGTTAATGTATATTTTGAAATAATAAAAATCACACTTCAATCAAAATGAAGTGAGAGGCGCTCTTGTCATCATACATCATCTTACATCGTCACATTCCAGCCAATCAAATTCCTCACTTTTCTGTCATTCCGGGAAATCACATTTTTTTGCCCTCAGTTTTTGTTCAGGGGCGCTATCCCCTCCTATATATTCAGCTACAGTGTAGATTTTTGTCCTAACACAAACATGAAATGCCATTGACAATGATTTATATATTTTTTCTTTTTTATATATATTATAAATATATATTTATTTTTTATTTTTTGCCCAACGTTATACACGTTTTAAAAAGGCGTTAATGGCGCTGTGGGAGTTGATAAAAAAGAAGTTAATTAAGTCCTTGGCAGACATTGAGTTAAAGTACCAAAAGTAGAAAGTACTCATTATGCAGAATGTCCCAAATCACACGTTCAAAATGTATACAGAAATCTTTTGTAAATAGCCGAAATATAGAGGGCTGAAGTGGGTACTGTATGTTTTGTTATAATTATGTATTTGTTTTTTTTACGTCCAGATACCCCGTCCAGGACCAGGCTTTGCAGACGCACCTCCTCAGGAGACTTGGCTCAGATCTGAACCCATTTGATGTGGCGTTAGGAACTCGCCGCGACCGCATGCCCTTGCTGACATCGAGTGGAGACCGTGGAGTAGAAGTAAGTACAAATGCATCAAAATGGTACTTAAGTACAGAGTACTTAATTTTTTTTTTTTTTCCTTTTTCCTTTATTTACCCAGGGTAGTAGCTGAGCACAAGTGCTCATTTTCAGCAACGCCCTGCACGCGTTGTCGCGGTGATTAAAAGTAAAGTGCCCCTCAGTGCCGACATAAACACAGTCGCTCCGCGATTAACGCCATGCGAAACCATGGCAACGGTGCACGAGACGAGCCCCCGCAGTTTTGACAGCGCCCGCCAGTTTTAACATGAGTTTGTTGGTAGCTTTAGCTTAGGTCTATAGAAGTTAAAACCCAGTCTTTATTAGCTACTACAGTCCTTATACCCGTTCTGAATATATGAACAGCAAATGATGTTCAGTGTGGGTAATGTGATGTAATAGATCACATTACTGATAGGGGGGGGGGGGGGATTGTTTACAGATGGTCTTGGGAAGTTGGGTTGGGCACAAAAGTAGGCTAATTAGTAGGCTAGTTTATTGTGCAAGAAAATGCTGCAGTACAATCATAAGTACACCATTGATGTGATGTGTGATGTAAATCTGGTGGTGATATTCTGCCTATAAATGGAATTGATTGATTGAAATATGTATTAACAGTTTGCAGAATTACAGTACATTTCAAGCGCAAACTCAATACAAGACTGTTAACTGTGAGTGGACGACCCAATTAAGCATTACACTTGTTTACAAGAGGGTCCTAGCCTGATTGTCAGACTCTGAGAGCTTCCAGCTGCTCTTGTGCGCTCAGTCGAGTGGGCGGGGTCTAGGGGCTTTGAAACCAGGCTAAGAGGGTCCACCTTGTTCAATTCATCAAAACATTTAGAGACGTACAAATAGACACTTCTATATAGTCAAAGAACAGAACGGGAATTCATATAAGGGAGGTAAAAAGGGAAAAGAAACATAATACAGTGAGGGGAAAAAGGGGTGGGCGGTGGGGCGGTGGGGGGGGGAGATTCAGATTTTATGGAGGCCAGTTTTGAATTGCAGCCGTCCGTAGGTGCCCTTTGAGAGCGGTTTTGAAGGAGTCAAGGGATTTGCATGTCTTAATGACTGTTGGTAGGGCGTTCCACATTTTGGTGGCATAGGAGCAAAAATAATTTAGTCCCTTATTTGTGCCGAATCTGGGTTGTACATGCAGTTCGTTGCACTCCCTCTGGTGTTGTGGGTGTGGACTCACTTCGTTAACATTAAGGAAGTATCTAGACAGGTACATGGGTATATCTTGGTGGTGTATAGTGAATCTTGTGGACCAGACCCATTGCAAGATGCTGTACTCGACTCGTCGACTCTAAGCCAGTATGGTAGTACAGCATGGTATAGATCAGTATGGGTATAACGGTACTTTGTATAGATTCAGATTAGTAAGACAAGGTTATGTTCAGTTATGTTCATGTATACAATGCTGACAACACGTACCTTGTGTGTGTGTGTGTGTGTGTGTGTGTGTGTGTGTGTGTGTGTGTGTGTGTGTGGATACCACTGTACAGAATCCTTTCAGAAGCTCTCTCGTTTGATGGAAATCAAACAAAAATCATGAAGCTTGCACAAAGACACATTTCACCCACTGTGAAAATGAAGACACATTTGATAATAAAGTTGATTTTGTTTCCGACAGGAACATGGTCAGCAAATGGTGACACTAACCTTCAGGCTATAGAAACTGTCGCAAAATTAATACTGTACACCAGGGTTCCCCAATTAATTTTCCTCAAGGGCCATATTTTGACTAGGGTACCAGGCTGGGGGCCGAGTCCGCACGCGCGAGGTCTTGCCCTACCAACAGTTGGATGCATCCAACTGTTGGTAGGATAATTAAGATCCATAAAAAGATATCACAACACACCTAACACCGGGGATGTTACCCTAACGCCCCACAATATCAACTTCGACCCGCAAGTGAGAATCTCACAGTGGGCAAGTTGATGCGGTGCATTGATCAGCCCTGTGTCTGACTTTCTGACGCACGGACTGAACGCCAATGGAAAACTATGAGATTAAAACCAGACACCCAAATCACGTCGATAAATCTGTGGAGTTTTCAGTGCCACACACGCAGACGTGTATACATAAAAAAAACTTATTACCTACTAATTACCTAAATGTTCTGTAAGTGTTTTTACTGAAATATTAGAAAACTAGGATATTTATTTTATTCAGATTTTCATTTCTATATGCACATATTCAGAAAGATTTTTTTAGAAGGCATTTACTTCAAGGATGAATGCGTTTATCAAGGATATTTTGATACCCATTATGATTCCTTGCCACTTTCTAAAGCAATGCTAGAAGTCTTTAAATAATCAATCAAAACCATAAAAAAAACAAAAACATAAACAAATAACTGTATACATTCACTTTGGGACGGTTCAATTTGTATTTTGGGACGGTTCAAATTGTATTTTGGGACGGTTCTGCACGTTGGTGAAAAAGTTAGTCTGGAGCCCTGGTGTGCGTGTGTGGGGGCGTCCGAGGGAGGGTGTTTATAATTAATTAATTAATTACTCGTGCGCAAGCAGTTGAAAGGAAATACTAATATAAATAATAATAAATATAACAAACAACAAATACATCTTTAAAGAAATCACCATCAACATCCACCTCCAAAGATGTCTTTGTTGTTTGTTACCATACATATATAGGTCCAGACGACCACAATACTTGCGTGCTACTGCTTGCGCAAGTACCCAATTATATCGACCAGAGTATACAATACAATTGAATGGGCCCGTGTAATGAGAATATCCTGCATTTGGGGGTGTGTAGGGCAGGCCTATAGTTTAATAGAGGGGGCGCGCACGCATGCACGCAGAGCTATTAACATTTTAATCCAAAAAAAAAACACTGAAGGACTATAGGTGTCCTCATGGCAATGTGAGAGTAGTCTTGCGTAGCCAGAAAACTATAGAGCACCGAAGTCCTGACGTCACTGTCAGTAGAGGGCGCCAGTCCACAGGTTTGTGTAAAAAAATATTGATATTTAATGTTTTGTGTTTAGACAGCTGGGCGTGACGTATATTAGCAGCGACATTGCTTTCATATGTAGTTTCAAGGCTTTTGCGGCCAAGTGGGCCAAATTAATTCAATTTTCTCCAGAAAATGGCTGTATCAAATATGAATGGACATCATTAACGATGCACAGCCACCCCCCCCCCCCCCTGACAGAAAGGCCGGGATGATCGGTTTATTTTTCAAACACATGGTTCTTATATGAAGCGACCTGAAATCGCCCTATGGGGATTTCAATGCAAATCAAAAAATATATGAACCTGTGTATACTGGCGCCCTCTACTGAAAGTGACAGACAGTGTCTTTTAGCTCTGTCTTCGGCACCATGGAGAACTGTGGCATATCCACCCATTGTCTGAGGTAACCCATGTTTTGGATCATTATTAGGGAGCTGCGCACAGCCATTATGGTTGTTAGCATGCCTACCATCGACTGTACTTGACGCGCAAACTTCTCGAAGGCTGCCCCGTCGCCTCGACAGATGTCTGCCGCCTCCAGGACACTGGCTATTTTCTGTAACGCCAATTGGTGGGCCCGTGCAAACTTGTCTTTTTTGCGCCACCGTGGTGTCTGAGCACGCCGTGTGGGCGTTCAGGTAAGCGTCGGCCACCAGAGGAGGTGTTCAACTAGGACGTGATACTTGAACCGCTGGGTGGCGTTGGATGGAAGCAGGTTCGACTGCTAATTTGAGGCGGGGCAAACTCACTGAGGTCTCTGTTGGTGAAGTCGGGGGTGGTATAGGTTGTGGCCCCCTGTATTGCTGCTCCACTGTGTTATCTGGTGGGGGGGGGGTACAAGGGCTGGTGTTCTGACCATGCCGGATACTTATGGCAGTTCAGGGGAAGGAGCTGGTTGGCGAGCTGGAAGGGGGGTCTGGCTAGGAGTGCACAGACTGGTGTCCTGACCTCACTGGGTACATGTACATGTTGTAAATAGTACCAGTGTATTCCTCATCCTTGAAAATGTATGATTAGTCACCAGAATCAAGATCCTAGGTGGCGTAGAACTTGAGTTGCTGTAAAGTAACAGCAGGGTGGCGGCCATTTAGAAAAATGGCTGCCATGGTCACAGGACAAATCTGAACGGTACCACTGTATCCCTCATCCTTGAAAATGTAGGAGATCGTCACCAGAATCAAGAGACCTATAGGTGGTCTAGAAGCTGAATTTGTAAAATAACAGCAGGTGGCGGGCATTTTGGAAAATGGCTGCCATGGTCACCACGGGACAAATCTGCGATGGTCCTTCTTTACTTGTGTGTATAGAAACCCTGTCTGAGGAGCTGAACGATGTAGTCAATCCAACACCTCTGCTACAGTGTCGCTTTAAATAAACGGCTGACAAAATATGGTGTACTGTACATAGTGAGCATATTGTCAATAAAGATCAAATCGATGTGATAATCAAATCAAATGGAATCCAAACTATACATAGCAGTAAATTCTGACCTACATGGCGTGACCTTTGACCTCTAACCTGCTGTGCCACCATACGAACATGCACCAGAACGCCTTTGACCCCACCCTGACCCCTGATGACCTATGTTGATGTCACATGCGCACACACACACACACACACACACACACACACACACACACACACACACACGCGCGCACAACGCACATTGTTTCCCATCCCATCACGTTCCCATTAGGGTTGGTGACATTGTTTGGGCCTCTGTCACTTTACTGTAAGGTGCGTGGTATGCAGGTACTGTGCGTGCGTGTGTGCGTGCGCGTGCGTGTGTGTGTGTGTGTGTGTGTGTGTGGGGGGGGGGGGGGGGGGCAATCTCTTAGCCTCTTTAGCTGTGGCAGAGGGAGAGAGAGAGAGAGAGAACGAGAGAGAGAAACTGCCCCGAGCACATCTCCACTGACCTACATTTCATCTGTCGCTCTTTTGCACCCTCTTGTCTTTCATTTATTCCCATCCCTCCATCCTTCCTCCTGTACAGTCCACACATACGCGCTCGCGCACACGCGCACGCACACACACACGCACACACGCACACGCACACGCTCACACTCACAGCGGCCACCGTAATTGTGATGTAATGACCGAAGAAGCGAGCGTGACAAAAAAAAAATACCCCAGACCGGTCGGAAAAGAACGGGGCGAGACGCCTTCCCGTAGACACGAGGAGAGAGAGAGAGAGGGGGGGGGGGGGGGGGGGGAGAGGGGGGTAGAGAGAGAGAGAGAGAGAGAGAGAGAGAGAGAGAGAGAGGAGAGAGAGATAGAGAGAGTAGCCTTGTAAAGGACAGGATGAGATGGGATGGATGGAGAGATGGGGGTGGGGCGGGCTGTGCCATATAGCTTGAAAATACAAAGAAGATTTCCTCCTTTTATAAATGTATACAGAGTGTGAGATGTGCTGTGTGTGTGTGTGTGTGTGTGTGTGTGTGTGAGTGTGTGTGTGTGTGTGTGTGCAGTGGTGCTGAAGAGCCTCAACCATCTCCATCAATGGAGGGTTACCTTTTATTGTCGGCCGGACAGTATAACTGACAGAAGCCTCTCGTCTCCATCGCTGAACTTTTTGTGTGTTTCGTAAAATTAAACTTTTCGTAAATGAACGGCCTTATACTCGATCATGCCACAGTGTCACGCTATAAAGCGACCAAAGCATCAAAAGTATAGCAGATCTACAACGCCGCGGCGCGTTTCGAGATAAAGATCTGCTATGCTTTTGCTGTATATGCTCATTTCATTTGACACCTGGAAAGTAAACATTCAGGACGTACGAGGTTTCCGCCCGACAGAGACGATTTATACTTATCAAGTATATTATTTAAATATTTGGTTTGCAAGCTGCAGATTTACTGCATTTTAAGTACAAATACTCGTCGGGACCGAAACGTACACAAAAAAATACATTGTGGATTAACCACTTAAGCTGTATTTCACGCCTGCAAGCTTGTAGATAAGTATTTACTTGAGTGTATACTTTGTCCAACACTGTGTATTGTGCTGCTCTTCAATCCTGTGAAAAAAAAAACAAAAAAAAAAAACAAGAACATAACAACCAACAACAAAACCAAAAAAAAAAGAAAAAAATATCGTCTCTCTCGGGTGGAAATATAATTATGTCCAAAACTGTTACTTCTCAGGTTTCAACCATGAAAGTGGCAGATCCACGTCAACAGCGTTTCCAGCCCGTGGAGCTGTTTTGTGTGATGCTGTTGTAGTGTGATCCAAGTATAGTTGGCGTTAATTTACGTATAAGTAACACAAAGGATGTATATTAATGGAGATAAGAGGTTTCTGCCCGACATGAACGATATGAATTGACGATGCATATATTATCGTCTGTCGACGGAGGCAGATTACAGAATATTGGAGAACATGTTCGTTGGGGCTGCTCAGTCCATATGGTCATAATTATGGCGTGTGCGTGTGCGTGTGAGATGGGGGGAGAGAGAGAGAGAGAGAGAGAGAGAGAGAATCAGACCAGGCTTTGCCCAAGGGCACAACGGGCAGAGGGTGGACGCAGCACTCACAGCAAGTCCTCCTGTCTGTCTGTCTGTCTGTCTGTCTGTCTGTCCGTCCGTCCGTCCGTCCGCCCATCTCTGTCTATCTGCCTGTCTGACTGACTAATTACAATTAGCAAACTTAGGCATTCAGCCTATAAATTGCTAATTGCAACGACACAACAAAAAAAGAAGTCCTGTGGTCCCGTTCAAACCATCAACAGAGCATGCAGAATTAACACAATAACACACGTCATGTCAAGAAATGACAAACGCTACAGAATTACATGTATACCCGATTTTTTTTTTTCCTCCTCACTATTTTCTTTTCCAGGCCATACTTTTGAAAGATATATATACCAGTATATGCTCATCCTGTTACTGGATGTGTTCCGGGGGTTATTGTTCTATATAGATTATTTGGCGGCTGCTCCCTCATCGATGCCAGTGACAAATGTTTCTATATCACATGCTCACATATATCCAGTCCACCCGCTGCCCTTCAGTCGACCACTATAGCAAGTTTTAACTTCTATATAATTAGATAAGTTTCCTCTGGAAAATAAGAAATGAGGCCAGCGGGTCTCTGAGGAATCTGACGACACACACACTTGCACACCCCCCACCACGCACATTTCCCCCCCCCTCCCTCAGACACACAGGTGATTTTTCATTGTGCAAAAAACCTGTGCGTGCGTGCGTGCGTGCGTGCAGGTGTGTGTGTGTGTGGGGACACGGAGTGTTGTGCGCCCAACACTGTCTGACGGGCAGAACAGTTTGAAATCAAAAGGCTGCTGTTCATTTTTCTATTATATGCGTTAAACTGTTCCACTGTGTTCTATGATGACATTGACACAGTGACATGTCGGGAGAGGTGGGGGGGGGGGGGGGGGGGGGGGGGGGGTGAGCAGATTGAAAATACACTTGAGAAATTTGCAGAGATACAGTACCTCAGTGACACAGGCAATTTCTGTAGAAAAATGACTTCATCATAACTTCAATCCCGTCAAGAACGGAATAGGAAAGCCCTGAAGGAGAAAGACCGAGTCACCTTGACAAGCGCACGCGCACACACACACACACACGTGCGCACACACACACACACACACACACACACACACACACACACACACACACACACACACACACGTGTGCACGCACATGAGCACAGACACAGACACCACACAGGACATGCACAAAGACAAAAGACCTGTGTACGGGACGTGTGTGCACTGCACCCACGTTTCTTTTTACACGCCCACGTTTTTACACACATGTATACACACAGTTGCAACTATGCACACACATGTTGTACACACACACACATGCTCTTCTTTGGCACACTGTTACTGTACATCGTCACTGTTGGACAAAAAACCTCTCGTCTCCATTTGACTTTTCGTGTGTTTTTGCCTATATATGAACGCCCTTGATCGTACAGCGTCACACGAAGGCATCAAAAGCATAGCAGATCCACAAGCTGGAAACGCGTTGCCATGCTGCTTGTCGATCTACTACTGTAACTGCCAATTTTCCAGTTTCCAGTCTCCTTTGCAGTTACTTCACAGGTATGGGAGTGATCCTACGCAGTACACACACAGAAAATAGCAACAGATGGATGTCCAGTCTTTGATCCAGTTTGAGTGTTATTTATTTATGAGAAGTCAAAGTGAGCAGTTGAAATCATGGACATGAACATACCGGTGATGTTACTAGTAGATGTTACAAGTTACAAGTTGCTGGTGCTACTGGTAAGAACGGTGTGCTCCCTGGTTCCCTGTGTCTCCTTCTTCCCTAGTGCCCCTGTGTCACCTTTATAAGTGCTCCTGTGTCACCTTTATAAGTGCTCCCCTTCTAATGGCTCCTACAACTACTTTTTGATCCTTTTGAATTTGAAACCCCAAAAAGCAACGGTATACATATTATGACGTTTCAACCTGACGTGAGAGATGACATTCCCCGTATACACAATGCGACAATCGTGCTCACAATTGAGTCATCGATCCCATTAGTGTTTTTTTGCATCCCAGAGTAGACCAATAATGCAGCCTTCACGTTTCGTCAGTCCCTCCAGTGATATATAAATCGATCCACATTGAAGTAAAGATGCGGACGTGAACTGAGATGTGTGGAGATATGGGAGCATATATCACCTTGCTAAAAAATGTACTATCCATTACGTCTGGCCAACGTGTACGTTCTAACCCAGCGTCATCTAATCAAAGCTTTAAATAGAGTTAGAGGTAGAAGGAAAACAGGCTCACAGTGCCAATCATCACTTTTTAATTGGATTTCTCTATTATCCTTTTTTTCTTTCTGCACACAAAGCCATTAAGATATTAAATCTAGTTTTACTTTGAGTCAGTCATTTCCCCCCTTTCTTTCCTTGTTCTATATTCTTTTTGTGTGTGTGTGTGTGTGTGTGTGTGTGTGTGTGTGTGTGGTATTCATATTGAAACTGCGTCCGTAGCCCGAGGCGCGCACGCTCTCTCTCTCTCTCTCTCTCTCTCTCTCTCTCTCTCTCTCTCTCTCTCTCTCTCTCTCTCTCTCTCTCTCTCTCTCTCTCTCTCAAATAATTTAGCCATCGTTGATTTCTTTGGGAAAGCTTTAATAAACGTTGAAGCTGGAATGGGATGAAAATTGCAAACTGGGGGACTGTGTTAGCTCTTTCATGTGTGGGTGGTGGGGTGGGGTGGGGCTTATATGATAGTAATGTAGATTTGTATTTTATTTTTTTGAAGTAGTTTGTATAGTGATATGAGGCTATAAGCAGAGAATTCAAAGCAACAGCTTTTCAAATCCATTTTTGGTGTTCATGGCTGATCCTCCTGGAAGCCTTGGAAAACGGCTCAAGAAGATGCCGTTCGGTTCCGCTCGTCGGCCCTCATTCGTAAAACAAATGGTATGGTTAGATTCTGTGTTTTTGGAGCGTCCAAAAAGCTTCAGGAAACAAATAATAATTTTAATTGTTCAGCCTTTTTAGGTGTTGAGGTATTTGGTATTTATTTGCACTTGCAGTATACATTTGCACATGCATGGAATGTATTCATCTGTATTTATTTACCCATATACACACAAACACATTATCACTATACCAAAACGGCCTATAGCATGCTTTTTGCACTTGAGATCAACTTTTAAAATGGCCAGCTGAACAAAAAACTATTATCCTATTCTGAAAATACTTAAAAAAGGTACCTGGGAGCTAGGGCTTTGTAATAGTGGCGCTGGCGTTACATCTAAGACAATTGCACTTGGGATGGGAAATGATGGGGGTGGGTGGGTGGGTGGGGGTGGGACTACCATTCTGAATGGAAGTAGGTTTTCGGGTTCTTTGCCTGCACGCACATTTTCATAAATCTTTGTAATGGTACTGACGTTTGCACGCAACACACTTGGAAACAAAGCGTTGCATTGGGCGTATGGAACCCCATTGCTGACCTTAGATCAGATTCTAAAAATGTCTTCTACATCCTGACATTTTTCTGAAAAAGCTATGTTTCTATGTGAGCCGATTTTTCAAAAATAGCAGACCTACAAGCTCGTAGCGCGCCACTCGGTGGCGCGCTATATGAGCTTGTAGATCTGCTATTTTTCAATAGCTAAAGCATGACATGATGCCAACACCAAACGCCCAAAATGGGTTAAGGGAGCTGACAGGCCCTTCTTGATATTAATCATTCAATTCAACTTATTAATTCAAGTGGCAGATGCCAAAAAATGGGAGAGGGTTTGTGATTTTTGTTTATACATAATTATCTTCATACATTTTTAGGGGCATGCCATGCGTTCTACCTGCACAGCCTTTGTGAGCTATACTGGTAATGTAGATCGCGATCTACATCTGCACCTCTGGCCTATAGGAACTTCTCGGAACAAACGTGACCAAAAGTCAACGGGGAGGGGACAGGGTTACCTGGGAGTCCCGGTCACACATGTTGACGTTTGGTCAAATCCGTCCCAGGCTGTCACCCATTTGTCATCTGTGCGTAATAGCGATGCCGGGGGTATAAGTGCAGGGTTAACAGTTGTTTGTTTTTATTTGTTTTGTTTTTCATGAAAATATAAGCATTTGAGTTGAAGCCCTCAAAAAACGCTGGCAGTAAGGGTGCAGTGCTAAGTTCTGTCATTGGTCCGACAACGACAACCTACAGTACCTCAAACCCTAACCTAACCATACCTGCAAGCACAGAGCAGCGCATGTCCACCAACCTTAACGCATGTCCGCCAACCTTAACGCATGTCCACCAACCTTAACGCATGTCCACCAACCTTAACGCATGTCCACCAACCTTAACGCATGTCCACCAACCTTAACGCATGTCCGCCAACCTTAACGCATGTCCGCCAACCTCAATCCGGTCACCAACCTTAACGCATGTCCACCAACCTCAATCCGGTCACCAACCTTAACGCATGTCCGCCAACCTTAACGCATGTCCGCCAACCTTAATCCGGTCACCAACCTTAACGCATGTCCGCCAACCTTAACGCATGTTCGCCAACCTTAACGCATGTTCGCCAACCTTAACGCATGTTCGCCAACCTTAACGCATGTCCGCCAACCTCAATCCGGCCACCAACCTTAACGCATGTCCGCCAACCTTAACGCATGTCCGCCAACCTCAATCCGGCCACCAACCTTAACGCATGTCCGCCAACCTCAATCCGGTCACCAACCTTAACGCATGTCCGCCAACCTCAATCCGGTCACCAACCTTAACGCATGTCCGCCAACCTTAACGCATGTCCGCCAACCTCAATCCGGTCACCAACCTTAACGCATGTCCGCCAACCTCAATCCGGCCGCCAACCTTAACGCATGTCCGCCAACCTCAATCCGGCCACCAACCTTAACGCATGTCCGCCAACCTTAATCCGGTCACCAACCTTAACGCATGTTGGACCAATGACCAAAGCGCATGGACCCCGGCAGTAAAGCAGTTATCACGGTGGTCCAGTGATCAGATGGACCGTGCATTTTCAGAGGATGTATATTTTAATTGGCTTGGACACTTAAAGTGAATTATTCATCGCAATTAAAACAATTGTTTTTTTCGAGGTTTGAAAGAAAACGTATACCATGATGTTTTTTTTGTTTTTTTTTAATCAATAAAATCTAGCATACATCATAATATTAAAAACGCATAGAATACATCATAATATTAAAAACGCATAGAATACCTCATAATATTAAAAACGCATAGAATACATCATACTATTAAAAACGCATAGAATACATCATAATGATTAAAAAACGCCAGTGAAGTTCTCAAATGTTTTCACATCAGAGATTTGGCTGTGGACCCCAAGCCTGGAAATGTGTGTTAAAATTAAACAAAATCACACCCGTGTGAAGCGAGGGGCGCTCTAATCATCGTATACATCATCATCAAGAATGGTGGTCCCTTATTGGCCAAGGGTTCCCACCGACATACATATAACGATGTGCTCAGACACACATGACGTAAATAACCCCATTCATTGTCAATGGCATTTGATGTTTGTGTTCAGACAACGCACACATTAAACACTACAGCTGTTTATATAATAGGAGGGGCTGGCGCCCTTAAAAAAGCCCCCCAAAAAAACCCACTATCAAGTTTTTTCTAAAATGTTAAAAAATAGCAGATGTAAGCTATTTGAACGCCAACATAGAAAACATGGATGAAGGGACTGAAGTGGTTGTGACGCTGCATTGAGTCATTTTGCACGGAGACCCCCCTGAAACCCCCCTTCCTCAAGTCCCCCCACTTTGAGAAGCAGTGTCTTATATAGATTTACAGTAAAGCTTGTCGCGACGTGATGCTTATTGAATTTCGTCGTCGTCCTCCTCAAAAACAACATCTCCAAAACACAACCCCTATAATCTCCCACAAACGCATCTCGGCTCCGACCCGTGGCCTTTGACCTTGTGGGGGTGGGGGGCACCCGTACAGAGGCGCACGTTCGTAGGAGACCCAACAACGGAGCCCTGGGGGACGCCACCCATGCAAGCACCCACACACACACACACACACACACACACACACACAGATCCTCTTATTTCTGCATGTCTGTCCCACTGCGGCACAGCCACACTAAGCACCATAATCTGACGGGGGTGGGGGAGGCCACACACACACACACACATACACTCACACTCACTCACTGTGTGTGTGTGTGTGTGTGTGTGTGTGTGTGTGTGTGTGTGTGTGTGTGTGTGTGTGTGTGTGTGTGTGTGTGTGTGGTGTAGTGTAGTGTAGTGTATTACTATACTTGAGACAGCCAAAGCTATATATAGTAGAATTTGAGGAACAGATCGTATTGTGAGCAACCATGAATTTTCCAGGTCAAAATGTTGTTTTATGGGTTTAAAAAAACAACAACGAGGGTTTTAGACACTGACGGTGTTGCTCCGTCAGTGGTGAGCACCGGAAATAGCAGGTGTACGAGCTTGTGTCAAATTAAGTGTGACGTGTTGTGAGCTATATAGATAGATCTGTCATTTTTGGCTTCAGGGTTTGTGTTTGTGTTCAAAATGGCCAAAAACGGCATTCATAAAATGTTGATGTCCAGTCGCAACTATAGTAATAAACTGTGTGTGTGTGTGTGTGTGTGTGTGTGTGTGTGTGTGTGTGTGTGTGTGTGTGTGTGTGTGTGTGTGTGTGTATGTGTGTGTGTGTGTAGGGGGGGGGGGCATGTTTTTATCCCCTCCCCCGTTCACATCTCCAGGCCTTCCCGTTAATCCGGAGTCTAGCATGTGGATTAGCGGATGCTGTGCGACAGGGCCGTGTGTGTGTGTGTGTGTGTGTGCGCCACGCAACACTCTGCAGTGTTTCCAATGGCAGATATTAGATTACGTCCTTAAGCAGTTTACACGGGTGGACGGACGGACGGAGCGCCCGGGAATCGAACTTCCGCGTGGAATCTTCCGCGTGGAAAGCCAACATCTTATAACCACTGGCCTTTTATATAGGCTTTTGGTCATCAGAGGCTCTGAGCCATGTGACGCACGGACGGATGGCGCGGTGACAACCTTGCCAGTCACGGTTGGCCCGGCTCCCAAAACCGGAAAGTCTGTAAAAAAAATCGGTTCTCTAATTGTAAAAAATTAGAGAACGAAAGAGATTGGGGCCAGTTCATACGTGTATACTTTGTCACTGACAGGGGGGGGGGGGGGGAGACACCTTGTATCTTTTTTTTTGTGAATGCAATGCCCCACTTTGAGTGCGGACCATTTGGCGTTTGGTCACATTTTGTCCCAAGAAGCAGTGGTGGGAAGTAATTAAGCACGGTACATTTACTCAGTTGCTGTACTTTTATAGCACCATTTTGAGGTACTGTACATTTATATAGCTTATTTGTGGATTTCCAATACTTTGAATTCTACTCCGCTATACATCTCAGAGGCAAATATTGTATACTTTTACTCCACTATATTTATTTGAAAATGTTAGTCACTATAGTTGCTTTGTAGATCTTTACCACTTTCAGCCCATTCTTTTTCGGCTGCCATCACGAATCTATAGGGCAGTGGTTCCCAAAGTGGGGTCCGGGGACCGCCAGGGGTACCTGAGGGTGTTCCAGGGGGGGTCCCCTGCAGCTAAATGATCATTTGGAACCAAAATGGACCCTTATGGGTCTGTAACTCAGAGAGTGTACGCTCTCAGAGTTAAATTAGCATTGATTTTACAATATAAATTGGGGTCCCAGAGATAGAAATACCATTAAATGGGGGGGTCCGTAGACTAATGCATGTCAAACTGTGGGGGTCCTGGAAATTAAACGGGTTGAAAATCACTGCTAGAGCCGTGCCAATCTTCTCTTATGGGGGGGGGGGTCCCTGGCATATCTTTTCAAATGGGGGTCCGCGAGTTATTTAGTGTCAATTTGGGGGTCCTTGACATGAAAAGGTTTGGGAACCACTGCTCTAGGGTGTTAACTCTCATTTATAAAGCCATTCTTGGTAACCTAACCTCCCACGTTGCATTGGTTCTAAATTTGAACTTGTCCAAAACTCTCTCAACCTCAGATCAAATGGTTGGAACTGTTACGCTATGTCGTGCCCCCAACTAAATCTGAGGCTGGGGGAAAAAAGCATTGCTTATTTCGGACCCTGGTCTTGGAATGACCTCACAGTCCAGACTCAAACTGGCTGCTGTGATTCCCCTAGTGAGCTTTAAAAGGATTGCCATGCCATGGGCACACTTCCCATACTTACACTGCTCCTGCTTTGACGTATATAGCAACTGTCTGCTTTGCTTTTTAGTCAACTATAGCAATTTCCGTTGCTTAGTTTTTTAGTCCTTATTGGTCACATTCGTGTTCTCCCTTTAAGCTTCTTCGGTATAGTAGGTACTGTATTTATGAGCAGAGTTGTGTCACTTTATTTTGCCTCTTGTTCTGGCCAGTTCACACTTGTAAAAGAGACTTCAGTCTCAATGTGGTTTTTTCACTGGTTAAATAAAGGTTAAATAATACATTTAAAAAAAAACAACTCCCACTGCAAGACACATCTTTCACTGACAGCCACAGTTTAGTTGACTGTATAGAGACAATCCGTCCCGTATGGCAATCAGGACGCAGGTTGCACCCATTCTGACCTGAGATCAGATTCATACGAGGTTTCCACTGGACACACACTGGTCTGATGAACCCATTCTGACCTGAGATCAGATTCTAAAAATGTCAGTCGCTCTTCGATTTTTCAAAAATAGCAGACCTACAAGCTCGTAGCGCGCCACTCGGTGGCGCGCTATGAGCTTGTAGATCTGCTATTTTTCAATAGCTAAAGCATGACATGATGCTGACACCAAAATGGGTTCCCGGTCAGAATGGGTTAAGCGATGTACTTTACTGGAGTATTTTCAAATTCCAATACATTTACTTCTATACAAATGCCGTACTTTTACTCCACTACAATTATTTGAAAACTCTTGTTACTGTATAGTTACTTTGTACATTATTTGAGTATTACTACAAAATATCATCAACCATGCACTTCAGCCTCAATTCGGCCATTTGGAAATAGCCGTTCTACAAGCTCACAATGCAATGTCGCAATGTGACACAATGTGAGCTTGTAGATCTGCTATTTTCAAAAGATTGTTATGCATTTGAAAACATTTGCAATGAGACATTCTGCATTAATGAGAACTTTTACTTGTGCTACTTTAAGTATATAGGCCATTACTTATACCGTCCTTTACCCATAAGTACATTTTGAATTCCGGACTTTTACTTGTAACAGAGTATTTCTACATTACAGTATTTATACTTTTTTCCACCACTGCTGGTGCACGTGTCCAAGTGTCTTCATGAACATCTGAGCAGTCATCAGCTGGGTGAATGCTCCCCCGTGAGGATTAACAGAGATCTCCCCTCACCACACAGACAAACGCGCGTGTGCACACACACACACACACACACACACACACACACACACACACACACACACACACACACACAGGGACCCCCCCCTACACACAGCCTTGTTAATGCGATCATCACCTTTAGCATTGAATGATGATGACGATGACATGGCTCTTTGTCTGCGGGATGAGGTAAAATGAGTCTGTTAGTCTCTTAATCCTGTTGGATTAAGAAAACAACAATCCCCCCATGGAGAGTTCTCTCTCTCTCTCTGTGTGTGTGTGTGTGTGTGTGTGTGTGTGTGTGTGTGTGTGTGTGTGTGTGTGTGTGTGTGTGTGTGTGTGTGTGTGTGTGTGTGTGTGTGTGTGTGTGTGTGTGTGCACGTGCGTGCGTGTCTTTCCAAACAGACAGGGTATCGTGTTGCCTGTGTCAAAATTGTTTTCTCTTTAACATATATTTACATTCTTTGCATGTGACTGCAGGTTCAAAGTGGAGCCGTTTGGCGTGTTCTCTTCACTCGAACCCCGACATGCCTATTCTGGGAGGGATATCTTTTGCCAAAATTCAGCAAAAAATTGCCGATCTATACAAACGTTGTAGCGTTGCTTGTAGATCCGTTGTTTTTGCCAAAGAGAGTGGGCGGAGAGTGATGAAAGAGTTGCAACTCCAGGACAGAGAGATACAGAGATCTCCATATATGGTCACAAAAGGGGCACAGATGGACACAACGAGTATACTACTGTACATACAGTACTGTGACTCAGACATATTGGTCGGATCGGTGGTGCGACGTAAGCCGAACCTCTAGTTCATGAAAATATTACTTTGTTTGACCTGCAATTATAGGATCTTTTGCGTTGTGGTAAGATGCACATGATTTGATGAATTGATAAACCAGATATGGATTTTTTTATTTTAAACATTTTGAGTGGCGCAAGCCCCTCCAATGCATGGCTTACCGAAATTACGTCATGTGGCGCCAAGTCTATGGACTTCTAATGTTTGTTTCGAGCCTAAAACCCCTTTTGGTGTCTTACCCCCTCAGGCCGGGAACCCATATTTGGGTTCTGTACAGTATTCAAAAATTACAAAAAATTGATGCTGCTATACAAATATTTGAAGTTTTTCAGAAAGCTTAGGTCAGGCTTTAGAAGGCGTTTTTAGAATCGGCCTTATAGGCCTAAATGCATGCATGGGTTAAAACTCTAATGTTTGTTTAGGGCAGTAAATGACAATGTAAGGCGTCACATCGCTGATATTCTTTCACGGACATCACCATGAGCGCCCCTCACTTCACACGAGTGCGATTCTTTTTTTCACATCATGCGACAAATAGTGAAAATAGACGATCTATATAGTATATAGGCTCATAATGACGTGCCGTGAGCTCACATTTCTGGAAAACTCTTGAAAGTTACAGTATTTCAGAATTATTCTCGGCAATAACGACGTTCCCCGGAACAGGGACATCATGCTGCACAATGATGATGATGATGATGATGATGAGGAAGCAGGGGGGGGGGGGGGGGGGGGTGTGTGTAAGGGAGAGGCAGAGGGATTTGGTTGATATTTCTCTCCCTCATTACGCACACTTTGGTGCACATGTACTTAAGTCCTGCCTTACGCACTGCTGTCTGGAACACACACACACAAAGCCCTCTGCCCCCCCGTCCCCCGTCCCCCCCCCACAACACACACACACACACACACACACACACACACACACACACACGCACACACACACACACACACACACAAAGACCATTAGAGTACAGTCCAGCTCATCCCCTCAATGCATGCAAGAAGAAGAAGAAGAAAAAAGAAAAAAGCAGCCCTGTAAAAGTCTTTTGTGTTTGTGTGTCTGGACTCCATAGAGAGTGTCAGAAGACACTCAACACACGGGGAAGATGATTTGTCCATTGAGCTTTCTGGTTGAGAAGGTAAACACTGAGTTATGGCAGAGTGCTGTTATAGTCTGGCTTCATACAAAACCCACAACAAAAGACACGGCCCTAGGACGGCACCTAAAGCTATATACAGGATTATGGATCTGCCATTATGTCTTTCTGGATGGATATACAGTAGCCTAGTAGTATAGCCTCATTGATTCAAAGTCGGTTTAGAACACTGGTTTTCAACCCTTTTCATATCAAGGTCCATTATTTAAACATGACAACATGAGCCACGTACGGACCACCATTTGATGAGATTTAGACCCAAAGCGTGGAATATTTTGTTGTCTGCTAAGATTTTGTCCATATTTCCATGCTGTATTGATGTTGGTATACTATATATATATATATATATATAATATATATATATATATATATATATATATATATACAGGCAAACACTGATCAAAATAACTATTGTTTCTCTATCTGGAGTACTGGAGTAGAGCGTATAACATGAAACCAAATGGACCATAATAGGGTCCATTTGGTTTAGATTTACACTCTCAAGAATTAAAGATCTATAGATCCATTTGGTTACCAACTCTTCATCATTTAGCTGGGGACCCACCTGGAATCCCCTGAAGGACCACTGCTTGAAAAGCACTGGTTCGACCCTATATATATGGGCTTCTTGTTTAGTTACAAACACTCAGCCAGCACACACGCATGGTGCTGGTTGCACGTAATGAACTCCCAACAGATCCTCAGGACTGTTGCTTTGGGGAGCGCTGGTTTCAGTTCATTCAACCTCCTCTTGTGTGTTGGCTGGTGAGACACACCATAGTTAGACAGATACATAACTTCACCCCGCCAACAGTATATTGCGCGCATCAGAGAAAAGCTGACATACAAGCTCACATCGTGTCGCGGAGGCCGGTGGCCGCTGTGGCAAAATCAAGGGAGCCCCCTGGTCAGGACGAGCAGCAGGAAAAGTGTGAAACAAACACGGCGTAAAACACAACAATCACACGCAAAGAAAACTTAAGCCAATTATTGAAGCAAAGTGCAAACAGTAATATAAGGCAATAGGGGAAAAGGTTGTAGATCGACTGCTTTTGGCAAATGTTTTGCTGCAGAATAGGGGTGCTGAAAACCACATGCGCTCAGGGCTTACTGCTCATCATATTGTTTAGTGATAGAACATCAACAGATCTGTGTAACGCACTATGACTCGTTGGTGCGTTCTTCGGGCTCTTATAGGGAAGGTGTACTCTTTGTCCTGCAGAGTACTCACCATTGATCTCACGACCCCAAGTTCTAGACCTCCAGTTCTAGGCTAAACAGAACTCCACATAACTCTAAAGTATATTAATGACATAGTTCAATGTTGAAAATGAGTGGCACCATCGAATGGGAGCAGTTGCAGATATGAAGTCCATTTCTATAGCATTTGGTATAAGTGGTATAACTCGAGCAAATGTTGTATTATCATCCACAACTGTGGCGTGCAGGCTTGCACAGTACCATAAAATGCTAAGGGTTTCTCTTACATTTAATTCAGGCGTATGCTAGGTGCACACCTAAGATACATTGTAAGTGTAAGCCAGTGATGCACCGAATATTCGGGCCAAACAGAAAATATTCAGCAGAAAATGGCTAAAAATGCATTTTCGGCCCGAATATAGGCCAAACGTATATCACAGAATAGTGTATGCAATTCAAAAGTGCTGAATAAATGTTTTATGGACCCATAATAGTGATTATCATTTAAGTTAAGTTTTGCCATAATCATGTATTTTGCCATGATCAGCTTTAAGGTACGGCCATGACAGCAATGTTAGTCAAAAAGATATAATATTAATCATATTCGGATATTCGGTGTTCGGTTTTCAGCCAACTGTTTCCTATATTCGGTTTCAGCCAACAATGTCCCTTTCGGTGCATCCCTAAGTTTAATATACTGATATTTGGTTATTAATTTCACGTTTCCCAAGGAAATGAAAAGAAAATCAATTATAACACAGTAGTGTTGGCAGTTGATATTATTGATATTCACAGTACACCACTACACGTATACTAAAAAGAAATCACACTCGTGTGAAGTGAGGGCCGCTGTTATCACCATATACATCATCACATTCCGGCCAATCACTTTTGGCGTCCTCCCTTTTTCTGTCCTCACTTTTTATTTTTGTATTACTTTTGACAGCAAAATTGCATTGGTAAAATGACGTGGTTTATATATGATGACGGTATATACGCACGTTTTGATCAAACTTATTTTATTGCTCTAACACCGAAGTGACCACCATCTCCTCTCAGTCTGAATACGTGTGATGCGTGCGTCTAATAGTTTTAGGTTTAGGTCTATTTATTTTGCACGTATATAGTACAAAAGAAATAGACAATAACATATCAAAGAATATCAAAGATCTCTACCTTTTTTGGACTCTGGGCTGTGAGGGCCAGATGTCCACACAACAAGTATATATATAGCCTAAGGCAGAATCTGAGAAATGAACTTGTTCAGACCATTTCCCCATGGTCCTCACACAGGACAACGGCTTGTTTCATGATTAGGACAACGTATACGTTTAAGCTTGAGTTATATACATGCGGGCCGCGTTGTGAGCGCGTTAGATCGGCTATACTTCTCCGTCTGACACTTTCTATGTCCTATAGTCTCCCCACCTCCCGGGCCGGCCCCCTCCCCTTTTAACTCATTCTGAATAATCCATAGAGCCCCCCCCCAGTGTGCATACATGGCTGTTATGTCAACACCCTCCCTCCCTCACACACACACACACACACACACACACACACACACACACACACACACACACACTCGCTCCTCTCTCACTCAGTTTGCACTCTATCTCCAAGCTTTTACTTTCTGTCTTTCTGTCTGTCTGCCTCATTCCCCAGTCTAGGCTTTAATTCTTTCTCTCTCTCTCTCTCTCTCTCTCTCTCTCTCTCTCTCTCTCTCTCTCTCTCTCTCTCCCTCGCATCCCTCTCAACCCACTCTCTCTCTCTCCCTTTTCTTTCTCTCTCTCTTGCCCTTTCTCTCTATACCTCCCTCTCCCCCCCCCCCCCCCCCCTCGGCCCTCCCATCTCTCTCTCTCTCTCTCTCTCTCTCTCTCTCTCTCTCTCTCTCTCTCTCTCTCTCTCTCTCTCTCTCTCTCTCTCTCTCACATAGTGTAACAGTAGGATGTAGGTCATCAGGGCAGCTTGGCTGGCTCTCGTCTAGACTCGCGCCCCAGTCTTGGGGGCATGCAGCTTCCACAGCCAGCCACACTGACCAGCACACACATTATGTGTGTGTGTGTGTGTGTGTGTGTGTGTGTGTGTGTGTGTGCGTGTGTGTGTGTGTGCGTGTGTGTGTGTGTGTGTGTGCGTGCGTGCGCGCACGAGCATGTGCGTGCGTGTGCGTGTGCGTGTGAGGGGTAGGGCTGTCAAGATTAAATCATTTAAGTTGACGTCATTCACTGTCATACAAATAATTGCGATTAACGGTATTTTTTCATATTTTTTGGGCGTTAAACATTGGAATATTATATACGAATAAAAAAGGTTTTGTTTAAAATTAAGGTTTCATTCATTATCAACAATTAAACGGGGAAGAAATGTAAAATAACTTAAATAGGCAGAGAAATTAATGACATTTAAAAAATATTTTTTTGGAAAATGTATGAACCTTTGGCCTGGGCCGTGGCTCAGCGGTCCAGGCACCTTGGCTGGTATAATCCAGGTCTGGCAGTGTGGCCGCGGGTTCGACTCCCGATCCCGACGGCCTTCACTGCATGTCACTCCCCCATATCTCTCTCTCCCGTTTCCTGTCAGCCTATACTTGCTGTCTGTCTCTCTATATAAAAAATATAAAATAAAGGCGAAAGCCGCGCGAAAAAAAAAGAAAATGGATGAACCTCTCTCAACACGATTATGACAATTATGCATAATAATGGCGATTAGCTCAAATAATATGCGATTAAGCGATTATGTAATATGTAATAATATCCTCAAGCCAAAGTAGAACCTGAGAAAACAAACAATATAAACAATATTCTGGTCCTCACATGAACAAAATGCTCATTTCACACTGCGTGAAAAGAGGGATTAACGGGCAATTTTGGGCACTAGATTTGCCCGTAAACCTCAAGTTTAGCGGGCACATACAGTAACATACAGTAATATACAGTAATATACGGACGGGGGTGATGGTACATTTTGGGAGTTTACGCGGAGTTTGTTGGTAAATTCACCGGTGTTTCCTGGTACTTATGGTTTGCGATGCCGACACAGCTGGACGCCGGCAGGCAATTAAACTCACTAGCAGGTTTTAGCGTCAACAAAAGGCAAATACATAAAGTGGTGAAAATGGCATTCTAAATGACCGCCCTAAAATAGTACAGTATAGCACAAACGTACAGTAATTGCGTACTGTGTGTGTGTGTGTGTGTGTGTGCGTGTGCGTGTGCGTGTGTGTGTGTGTGTGTGTGTGTGTGTGTGTGTGTGTGTGTGTGTGTGTGTGTGTGTGTGTGTGTGTGTGTGTGGTCACAGAGGCAGAAGGTAAAGCCATGTGGAAGGAATTGTTATGTGGACAACACGCGAGCGGATAAATGTCACAGTAAATGCCATTAGCATGCGGTTGGTATTTACAGACGGGGCAAACACCACCGCAGGCCTTCTTTAAATTGATCTGCACTCCCAAATGTGCATGCACGCTGTCGGACAGAAACCTGGTATGTCCAAAAAAAAAAGCTTTTTTTTTCATTTTTATTTTTAAAGACATCTTAAAAATGCCGACGGCCAATCTTTAAAGCTCGCGAATGCAACAGTGAAGTGTATATAGGGCTTGCATTTAAAATACATAAAAAAACAACAACCATATACAATAATGGAAATATCGAGATACAGGGTTTATTCTGCCCCGGCAACAACGATAATGAGCATCGATGTGGTGGGGAATTTCACTGTTTCCATGTCGTTTGCTGTGTATGTGTCGAGCGGAAATCCCTCACTTTTCAGGAAATGGAGAAAAGAGCCTGCATTGTGTTTCAATGGATCCGACGCATATAGTTGGATTACTGTAACTCAGCTGCCAGAGCGCTCGCCCGTCCCAAACGCTGGCAGCGCATGCACCCCCCCACCCCCCCCCCCCCCCCCCCCCACCCCCGAGCGCGGAACCTGAGGTCTTTCGGACACGTGGCCCCTCACCATAGAGCCTTTCTATGTGCATGGAAGCACCCTGCCCTTTGGAGATTAGTTTAATCAAGCTTTCGGCAAATATAGTTTGTTGTTTGTTTATTTCATACTAGCCCTTACCCGTTGTGAGATATTTGCCCCCCCTCTTGTGGCCGTGGGGGGTACTGCGCCTGGGCGCATTGCCCATCGTGTGGTGATGTAAAAACAATATTTGTACGGTAAATATGACAGTTGCGTCTGTAAAAAGTAGCCTAGCCGGTTTCTGGGAGCGTGCAGGTTTTTTTTGGCATGGAGAGATGTGTGCTAATAGTGTGGCTCGGTCGGAGATAGACCACAGACGGATAAACGGCTGTAAAACGGCTGTAAACGGCTGTTTTTATTCACTAATAAATTCATTATTAATCATTAATGTGTCAAATGGGGAAAAAGGGCTCCGTTACGCCCTCCATATAATTATGGTCCATGCCTGTGTGAAAAGTGGGAGTGATTCGTGCAGTTAATGATGAGATAATACGCTGTCAGTGACATTCAGACATTCAGACAGACATTCAGACATTCGCTGAATTATAGTATGATGATGATGATGATGATGAAAGCATGCAATCATAGCTTCAAATTGACATATTGGTTGTTCAGTTTGACCCACCAGTTTTGGAGATATGGCTTACAGAGTAATGTCTTGCAGGAAACAACGAGTTGAGAAAACAGGCTTGAAAAGGTTCGCTTCTGTGGGTCTCTAACATTACACCTATAGCCACATGTTTAAGCATTTCTTTCGTATTGACATGTCGATTTCAGCTCTGACACTTATTTCAGACATGCTCTAGTATGTGAAGAGTCTGCCTGTGCTATATAAACTCTCCCTGTGCTTTCACCTCTGGTGAAAAGCTGGAATTTGCGCGATGGCAGTCTCTCAGTCAAATTTGGTCACATATATATTATATATAAAAAAGGTTGCTTAGTTAAATAAAAGAAATACACAGCAGTTGTACGAAGTAAGGCATTCATCTACCAAAAGGTGTGTGTGTGTGTGTGTGTGTGTGTGTGTGTGTGTGTGTGTGTGCATGCGTGCCTGCGTGCGTGCGTGCGTGTGCATTTGTTTGTGTTGTAAGGGGGTGGGGTTGGCAGCTGTATGGCAGAGGATGCTGCAGGGTGCAGGATGCTATCGGGAAGGGTAGGCAGGGGGATGGTGTGTGTGTGTGTGTGTGTGCGTGTGCAAGCGTGCGCGCGCAAGGGTGATGATTAATTATGTAGCCACACCCCTCCTGTCCAGCCTGTGGTCCAGATGTGTGTCTCCCTGGATACCGACTGTCCACCTCTATGAGCTGTGTGTGTGTGCGTGCGTGCGTGCATGCCTGCGTGTGTGTGTGTGTGTGTGTGTGTGTGTGTGTGTGTGTGTGTGTGTGTGTGTGTGTGCGCGTGCGTGTGTGTGTGTGCGTGCGTGCGTGCGTGCGTGTGTCTGAGGGTAACTGGAATGTTCAGTCATATTTTTACTGAGGTTATACGAATACCTGGTGGCGACTGTTCCGAGGTCACAGGGTCTGACCTGGGGTGAGCGCTCTGCATGGTGTATACCTTGGCAAATGTCAAATGGGGCCAAATGTCCACACAAGTATAGTATAGAATTTGGCACACAGACATTGTGACGCTATAGGGTTATTGTTATTTTATATATATACGTTTCAGTATTGAGTATTGAGTATTTTTCCACCACCGCGGTTAGGATTATGTATTTCGAGCCTTTTTTTCTTTTGCTTTTATAACTTTAGGTCTTGGAGGGGTTGGAGGAGTCATGGCTGACACGTGCAACGAATTTGAATCACGATACTAGAGGCTCATGATACGATTTTAAACACAAAACACAAAATTATTTTCCAGACTGAAAAATATGTTTTCCTCTCTCTCTCTCTCTCTCTCTCTCTCTCTCTCTCTCCCTCTCTTTCTTTCTCTTATATATATTTTCTCTTATCGTCTTGTCTTTATTTACGCGCCCTCTGCTGTTTGCGTCACGATTCAAAATGTAAATTTACTTGCGATTTAAACTGTCACCCGTTTGAATCGATTTGAATCGTGTTGTGCGCTATTTGGTTCATGCTGATTCACACTTAGTTGCGGTGCCGGTGCTGCACATGCTCAGTGTGTTGCGCATGTGACCCCTCATGACTTTGTTGACCGGCACTGACAATTAATTAACCCATTTAGGCCTTTCGAAATTTACAAATGGCCTTTTTTTGTTTTTATGTATTTCTTTCTGAGAAACCTCATGTTTCTATATCAGTGGTTCTCAATATTTCAAGTCAAGAACCCCAAAAAATATAATGTATTTGGCCGCCGACCCCCATCTGAAAATATGTCATTCCAGGGACACCCCCCTAGAAGCAAAGATTTGATTTAAAAACGTTCACTCTGAAAGAATATATATTCAAGGAATGCGCCACATTTTCACGATTTTTCAAAAATAGCAGATCTACGAGCTTGTAGATCTGCTATTTTTCAATAGCTAAAGCATAACATAATGCCAACACCAAAAGGGGTGAATTGACATTGAGGACGCTATACTGTGCAAAGTGAATTGGGGTCATCGCAGTGTTAATTTAACGCAATGAATTCTATGTTTGTTTTGAGCTGTATAAAGTATACCCAATATGATTATGATTCCTTGTGCACACATTTAACATAATAATTATGGTCAGTTGTTCAGCATTCTACTCTTATTTCATTCCATTTTTATTCCGATTTCAGTCTGAAATAAATCCAAACATCATCGTGAGTCATCAACTGCCGCAGCTTCAATTCTGATTTTACTGTGCGCGCGCACGTGCACGTGCACTTGCACTTGCACGCATGTGCGTATGTATCCTCGCCCAAATAAGGTGCCCAAAATGATGTGAGTGGACACGACATCTTTTCAGCCTTCATGACGTGATTGTATTTTATATAATAGTTTATTTAGCCGAATGTCATGTGATCGTAATGATTCTAATGGGAGGCGGGGGAGGGGGTAAAAAATCAGGGGCTCGCAGTCTGCCCGGCAACACTGACTTTCCAACTGTTCTTTCCCTGAAATATTCATACTGTACTTTGCTGTGCTTACTGCAGTGGTCCTTACTGTAGTGTACTGTGGCCAACATTACCTGGATTAGCTTACATCTTGTGTTGAATGTTGGCATTATAAATTATAATCCCTTGGCGTTTCATCAGTGCGAACGAAAATATAGGCTACAGTCTGCAGCCTGGTGATGAAAAAATAAACTCCACCCGTCAAACACGGGTACCCGTGGGGAATCACGGGTATCCGACCCGTTACAGGACTCTGCTTTGAGGTGTGAGCTCGGTGGATTTAGCTCTTCTTCCAAGGCAGTTAGGTAAAGTTAGCTTAAGTTGTGGCAAATCTGCAAAATAAATGCTTACCACTAGCTTTCTTCCCAGATGTGTTCATAAAGGTGTCTACTATCACAGAAAAAAATGTTCCGACCCAACTCCCTTGGGAAACTTTGTGACAGCTGCTGAAAGTTGGGGTACCGTTATCAACCAATATAAAGCCAAATTTAATGATGCTTTAAGTAGCATGTGACATGTCAAACTAGGGGGTTTTCATGATGCTGAATCCATTCCAAGCATTAGTTTTGCACGAAAATACTCCTTGGGCTAAATTCGGCCATAGTCACTTGCCCAAATGTGCCCAAATGTGCTGACCTCATCACATTTGTGATGACGGCTATGGGCAATTTTAGGCAAAGGAGTGTTTTTTGTTGCAAAACTAATGCTTGCAATGGATTCAGAATCTTGAAACCCCCCCTAGTTTGACATGCTACGATTTTCTTTGCCTTATATTGGTTGATAACGGTACCCCAACTTTCAGCAGCTGTCACAAAGTTTCCCAAGGGAGTTGGGTTGGTACAATTTTTTTCTGTGATAGTAGACACCTTTATGAACACATCTGTTCATAAAGAAAGTTAGTGGTAAGCATTTTCTTTTGCAGATTTGCCACAACTTAAGCTAACTTTACCTAGCGCAGGGTTTTCCCATGGTTACTTACAGTGTTAAAAACTCATGAGATTCATAGTGTTTACACAGACTGGCAGCTATAGGGCACACTGCAAACTAAAGCCATTTACTGCAGGCCTTCATATTTGTTAATTATATAATAACTAATTGAGCGAAAGCTCACAGAGCCAGCTGATCAGACAGTGTATCAAATTAATGCATGCAAAGGGCCTCAGTGTGTGATAGTCTATTAAGTAATTAATTATTATAGGACCAGCATATATAGTTATCATTCACAGATTGGAGGAAAACATATTCATGGAGTGTCTACTTTAGTCTCCTGGCAGCATGCACATAATATTTTCCACCAATAGGGCTGGTGTTTTACGAAATGATCTCTGGAGTGAGTCAGTCAGTCAGTCACTCACTCACTCACTCACTCACTCACTCACTCACTGAATGCATGGGGAAGATTTTCAAAATCCTATCATAATAATGAAAAAGTCTATACAAAAGGAAATCATAAAACCTTAAATACATAGAAGAGAAGAGACATACAGTAATAGAATCATGCCAGTACACGACGGTGTTTCATTTGGCATGGCTATAAGCTAATTAGCAGTGTAGCGTTTTTAGAGTCTTTCACACCACAGCTCACTCTGCAGGGGTGTATTGAGACACACGCGCATACAGGCACTCGCTCTCACACGCAGCTACATAGCATGCACATGTGTGCAGTCTGTATACACATACTGTACATGCTTGAATGCATGCACATGCATGCATATTCACTCGCATGTACAAATGATGTGTTTGTAAACACACACACACATACACACACACACACACTCAGTGCAGCCATGCGAACTTTAGTTAAACATAATTAGCATATGGCCACATGGATCATAGAAACTGGGGGAGTGAGAATTGGAGCTGAGTTCATGTGCGTGCGTGCGTGCGTGCGTACGTGCGTGCGTGCGTGCGTGCGTGCGTGCGTGCGCGGGTGCGTGTCTTCTCTCCGTGTTGTCTTCTGGTACAGTTAAGCTCCAAAAGGTCACAGAAGCTGGCTTGTTTGATTGACGCGGTCACAGGAAGTCACCCCTGCCTATACGACCCCTCGTTGACCCCACCTCGTTGGTATAGCCCAAGGGGCCAGCTATAGGCACTCCAATGTTGAAGCGCTGGGCCCTAGTGGTAAGAGGAAGGACTGCAGGCGGACCCGTGGATTCTTGACGAGGAAACCCCGTGCAACCGAGCGCTCAATGTTAAAGCCCAGCTGCACTTCCGCACTTCTTGACTTCCGGACACCAAATTTTGGTGTCCAAATGCTGATATCAGCGAAAAAATGCGGAAATAGACGGTACTTCCGGCAGCCTTCCGGGTGCTTCAAAACGCCACTGAGCAACTTCCACTGACATGAATAGCGGAGGGGGCGGAGCTTCGCGCCAGTTTAGTCTCTATCCTTTTAATACTATATGGTATCGCCTAGAGGGGTCCATCCATCCACACTGCTTCCCAGTTCACTCCCATTGGACGGGAGGAACAGGGGCGGAGCGCTGACGGCGGGACTGAAGCGCGTGAAGTGTTGGGAACAGGGCTCCAGTCAGACTAACGTTTTCACAGGTATCACTGCAGGTGCCACCAATTGCTTTTCAGTTGGTAGCGCCACCACAAATTAGGTATATAGCACCATATTTTTCTTTGTATTAATACATTTATTTATCTAGCGTTTTCCACCGTTTATATAGTTTGAATCATGAAAAACCCTACAAAGGTCACTATGTAAAAAAAAAAACAGCAACCTACCTGGTTTAACTCAGTCAAAATATAATACATTCTTCAAAACACTGGAAATGATTTCAACGCAACACAAAGTCACTCAAAGTCAATAAAGTCAACACTCCACATAACACACGGATATAGTCAGTTTAAGGTTTTGTGTTGAAAATGTTGCAGTTCAGTTCCGTTAATTCACGTTCATGTCCACCCCGCCTTTTAACCTCCACGTCTGGTTTTCACAATAACCACTATGGGGGGCACCGCCATTGTAAATGAACCAAAAGAAAAAGTCCACCTCGGGATTTTGTTTCAACCAAAATAAAACAAGGAAGGGTCTGTGCGCACGCGTTTCGTGAGGAGGTGTAGTTCCGTACTCTACACAGTCTACACTACATTCAGAGAGTGTCGTGAACATAATGAACAAAAACCCATCCTGCTCAAGTGGAGGTTTTCGTTGAAGCATTTATTCACACTTTCCATTGTTGCTTTTTTTTTTTTTACCAATACAGAAAAGAAAAAAGAAAAGATGGCTAAACAAACGCGTGGAGTTAGGAGGTTTTCGCCGAAGCACTTTTTAATGCACCTATTTATTCAACCAACACACAGACAGTAAAGGGGCGTTAGGTGGTTTCTTCCGGGAAAGCAACGATATGAAATGTACATAGCACGGCCGTATACAATCACAGCTTCACATGCATTAGAGAGGATGATCTGGCTCGCTGGCCTCCTCTGAGGTTCATGTGTGCATTTAAATGTATGTATGTATACACTGATGTAAGAGAACAGCTCCCCTCTCATCCCTCGGCTGATTCCCTGTTTTCCATATCTCTCTCTATCTCTATCTCTCTCTCTCTCTGTCTCTCTGTCTCTGTCTCTCTCTCGCCCTGGGCCCTGCTGTCACATCCCATCATGCTTTGCAGCGGCCGTATAGAGGTGTCGGTATGTGACTGTGCGTTGGGTGCTTCCTGGTCATGTAGAGCCCCAAGCCCTCTCAGCATCATTATTTTAATCTGACTTTATGTAATAATGAAAAACGCAAATCTCATTTTATAATATATGATCATATAAAACGTTTGTGTTTTCATTTGTAACAGAATCCTACAGAATCCTACATTTCTCATTTAACAGACCAGGTGTTTTCAGTCAGACATCGTCACAGAGCAACAGACCAGGTGTTTTACAGTCAGACATCGTCACAGAGCAACAGACCAGGTGTTTTACAGTCAGACATCGTCACAGAGCAACAGACCAGGTGTTTTACAGTCAGACATCGTCACAGAGCAACAGACCAGGTGTTTTACAGTCAGACATCGTCACAGAGCAACAGACCAGGTGTTTTACAGTCAGACATCGTCACAGAGCAACAGACCAGGTGTTTTACAGTCAGACATCGTCACAGAGCAACAGACCAGGTGTTTTCAGTCAGACATCGTCACAGAGCAACAGACCAGGTGTTTTACAGTCAGACATCGTCACAGAGCAACAGACCAGGTGTTTTACAGTCAGACATCGTCACAGAGCAACAGACCAGGTGTTTTACAGTCAGACATCGTCACAGAGCAACAGACCAGGTGTTTTACAGTCAGACATCGTCACAGAGCAACAGACCAGGTGTTTTACAGTCAGACATCGTCACAGAGCAACAGACCAGGTGTTTTACAGTCAGACATCGTCACAGAGCAACAGACCAGGTGTTTTCAGTCAGACATCGTCACAGAGCAACAGACCAGGTGTTTTACAGTCAGACATCGTCACAGAGCAACAGACCAGGTGTTTTACAGTCAGACATCGTCACAGAGCAAAAGACCTATGGCCATAGTGGGAAATTCTTTGATAGAAATAAAATCCATTGTTTGTAATATTGAAATATCCCATTGATAAATCAAGAAAAATGTGAAGACGTTCTCTTACTTACAATTAAATGCTGAACTGAACACTCAACAAAGATGGAAACGTATTCAATTCATGGCTAGGATTCTAAGAGTGTGGGAGAGACCAGCGAGTGTGAATCAGCCTGTATATATAATCCACATTGTATCCCACACACACACTCAAAACTTTTGCGCTGTGTTTTGCACCGCGTTTTGTGTTGGGGCGGGGGGGGGGGGGGGAGTTTCAATATGGAGATAAGAATTTTCTATGTCATGTACTGTGTATCTAACTGTACGTGATCCACATTGTGGCATGTTTAACTGTACATCGACGTGCTCCCTATCGCTTGCAGCCTCATGAGAAATCCACAGCTGCAGACGATCAATGACGGTCAATTTACAGCCCAGCCATCCGTCCTGTCCACTCAGCCATGCAGTACCACACTGCTCTACTGTTTATCCATCCGTCCGTCCGTACGTACGTCCGTACGTCCGTCCGTCCGTCCGTTTATCTCTAAACTAGTTAGAGATGCAGTGGTGTAAAGTAACATGTACTCAAGTACTGTACTTAAGTACCATTTGGAGGTACCTTTACTTTACTGGAGTATTTCCAATTGTCAATGTTGTTCTATACTCCACTACGTCTCAGAGGCATCTCAGTATTTTTTTACTCCACTACAATTATTTGAAAACTTTAGCTACTATAGTTTCCCTGTAGATTATGATTATTATTAGAAAACATACATTAGCCACATACTGTATAGTGTCTGTCATGAACTGTGTACTACATATTATTATAAAGTGATGTCCTAGTGTTTCTTGTTTTGCCTAGTTGTCTGATCACCACTCTGTAATTGCAATTGTTCTCCACCTGTGTGTCCTGTTAGTCTCCCAGCCGATCGCTGTGCTTATTGTTAGTTCTGTTCACCTGTGTATTGTTACCCGTGTCTTCTTAAACCCTCATTTCCTTTGGTTCCCTACTATTGTACAGACTACACGTGTACGTGCCCGTTGCAGTCGGCCACCGGCCTACTTGGGAACGATGCAACTTGGGAACCCTAATGATATACGTTGCCATAGCACCTGTTTTTACCTGTCAGCCGGTGTCCCACATGGAGATCTGTGTGTGTGTGTGTGTGTGTGTGTGTGTGTGAAGACTGCAAACTGAAAAGTGTACTTGGCAATCAATTGGGCCCACTGGCAGAGCCTGATTGGTTGACCCTCAATTGGCTGAGGCACGCACACAGAGACCCAATCGACATGCGATGCATATTTTCAAAATATGTAGTACTGTACATTTGAAAACTTGAAATGGGACATTCTGCATGAGTACTTTTTTGTACATGTGCCAATGCTTTTGTACTTTCACTTGAGTATAGATTTTGAATTCTGGATGTTTACTTGTAATAGTATTTCTAGTATTTCTAAATTGCTGAATTGATGGTTGATACTTTTACTTAAGTAAAAAATGTGAATACTTCTTCCACCACTGGTAGCATGTAGTCCGACTGTTGCCTCCCACAATGTTCAAATGTTTCCGTCATACAGTCTGGAGCAACGACAGCTCTGCTCATGAACAAGTGATGAAGCGGAAGTGACGCCTCCTCCCCACTCCCCGTTTTCATCTTTACAATCACGCCAATTTATCCTAGTATGAATCAAAATATTCTAATAGCCTATAGCTTAATTGCTGCTTAGCGGAAATGGAAGTTTCGGAAATAAAATTTAAAGATATGTTAAAAATATATAATGGAGTTTAGGTATCCCGGGGTCTTGTTCACAAGTGAGGGGAGGACGGAGAAGGAGATCCGCCGGAGAATCGGAGCAGCAGGGGTGGTATTGCAGTCTCTGTACCGCCAGAAGGCAAAGCTTTCTATATACCAAGCAATGTTCATTCAGTGCAGTGGGTCATGGCCGAAAGAACTAGACCTTTTTGGGGGATTACAGTATATCTCCACACTGGTCTTGCAACGCCTCAGGATCCCCCTAGCATGAAGTTGCTAATGTTGCTCTGGAAAGGGAAGACTGGAAATCTCTGGTGGAACTGTTGCCCTCGTGACTCAATACCGGATAAGTGGTTGAAGATGGATGCAGGATGGATATTTCAAATAATATTTCTGTGAAACGGAAATGACGGAAGAGTGTAGTTCCAGACTATATAACATTCAGGAGGTGTAGTTCCAGTTCCAGACTCAGGAGGTGTAGTTCCAGACTAACATCCAGGAGGTGTAGTTCCAGTTCCAGACTCAGGAGGTGTAGTTCCAGACTAACATCCAGGAGGTGTAGTTCCAGTTCCAGACTCAGGAGGTGTAGTTCCAGACTCTATACTATAGCATTTGTAGATTGTGAAATAGTGGTCTGGCTACCCATGCATGGGTCTTGCAGCTTCCTCAGTCATGCTGCTATGAAACATTGAAGCTCAAACTACAGACATCTATATTTCATATGGCATTTTGCAAACAACGGATGAATAAATGATACTGTGAAAGTGGTCATAACCTCTGCATCAGCATTATCACCGTCCGTTGGCCTATATTTCCCTCTGCTTTTTTGTCAATGGTCTGTGCGCGCATGTGTGTGTGTGTGTGTGACTGTGTGTGTGTGTGTGTGTGTGTGTGTGTGTGTGTGTGTGTGTGTGTGTGTGTGTGTGTGTGTGTGACTGTGTGTGTGCGTGTGCGTGAGAGAGTAAAATGTGATGCACAGAGAGAGAAAGTGGTATGTGATGCACGCGTACCTGTATGCACCCAATGCTTTGAATGCCGTCCATATGCTGTTGGTTAATGACAGGGGGGAGGCAGAGAATGAGAGAGAGAGAGAGAGAGACCTTTAAGGAAGCCTTTATTTTACCTTTAGTCCTCGGAACATCCAGACCCCCAGCAACTCGCCCAGGGGGGTGGCCCTGTTCCGGCGACTGCGAGCCTTCCCGCGTCCGAAGAAGTCACAGAGTTGCCGTGTTGCATAGCTTTCTGTGCTTGGACAGACACGTACGTAGAGGGACACACATGCATAGAGACACACATAGCTGCGTAACGGAGTGGAGGCACCGCTCACCACCCATCTCTTTTGTGATCCTTTGTACTTTGGCCCAAAAATATTTCATCGTTGAGCTCTTCATTAAAACTGCTGAACCATCTCTGTGGCTGTGCAAACGGACTACGGCGAAGCCTTGCGGGCACCTTAAACCTTAATAGATGTTCACATGTCTCGTCCTCCTGACAGAATGGGCAACTTCTGCTGGCCCTAGAGAGTCTCGTAGTTTGTAGCCACGGCCCCATGCACTGTTCTCCACTGGAGATCCGCTGTGCGTTTCTCCACTAGAGTTTTGTACAGGGACCTGCAGCTGCCCCGTGTAGAGGAGCCTGACACGCTCTGTATACCTGAAGTGTATTCGTAAACATGTATAAAAGCAAAACGTGTATTCTTGATCATGGCCTAAGCTATGATGACCCTCCCCTGCTCCACCTGGGAGAATGAGACATCTGTCATGCTAAGTCTTGGTGAAAAGAGTATTGCTACTCCTTGCACTGAGGTTTGTACCATGGTGGCCATGACAATATTGTCCTTCCCAACTCAGCCCCCAGTCTACCACATTATCATGACTACTGGCTCCTGCAAGAACACACTTACATCTGTTAACAATGCATCTACTGATGCACAGACTTGGACACATCATCAGTGTGAATTCCTGGGATCATAGGGTGTTTCGGGTCTTTCAACAGACACCCTCCCCCAGGCGACCCGACCAAGGCTGATCAGGCCCGGCCTGTGTCCAAGTGTCATGCTATACCTCGCCCACTGCTCTCCCCTCTTCAACCAGAGCCACCTGGAAGCTTTTTCTGCAGACTCCACGTTGTGGTCTATGGCTCTTCTTCGGTTGGCACCAGTTATGCCCATGTGAACCGTAGGCTTTGCTCAGAGAGTGGCTGGCGAATCCACGATTGCCCACCTCTACTGGCATACACCTGGTCCTCCACCCGTTCCTCCGACAATCCTCCACCAGTTCCTGGTACTTATCCCTCTTTCTTTCTTGCGCCTCCTCCATTCTCTCCTCCCAGGGAACCGTCGGCTCCAGCAAGAAGAGTTGTTCATGCTGATTGCTTCAGCGATGGTTTTGAGGACCTGGTCATGCCTCCATCGAGACCGGCCCTCACCCAGTGCCTTGAAGCAGCTGCTCAGGATGTGTTCCCGTGTCCCTATTTTGGAACACAGGGGGCATGCAGGTGTTTATATTTTGCCCCATATGCACAGGTTATATGGGCTTGGAAGGACGTCATAGACCCCCTGAATCAAGAACTTGATCCTCTGGGGATTCCATGACCAGATATCCTTCCAGGTGACACGCCGCTCCATCGTCTGCTCCCACTTCATCCAGACGCCTTGCTGCCGCATGGCCACTGCTCTGCTGGTTCGCTCTTCCTCGACTGAAGCTCGCACTTCCTCCTGCACCAACCTCTGCCTCTCCTTCCCGTTGTCAGAGTCATATCGGGTCGCTGTTAGGCTCCCAAGTCCGGCTCTGCCTTGGGCCACCGTTCCAAAGATGGCCTTGTGCTTCAGTCGAGTTTCTGCTTGCTGGACTGCATCAGCTGCCCTCCACTTCCTCCCTGTCCTCACAGCAATCCCTGCCCCGGACACTTTGGCATCTCTGGATCCAGAGTACTGCAGATGTTCCCGTGCCCTTGCCACGATGAATCATTCCCTGACTGAGCTGAATGCTTTGCAATGCTCAATCCACTTAACAATCCTCTTGTTCCTGTCTCTGCCTCTATTTATGTTTAGTGACCCTATTCTCAAACCTTCCATAAGAAAGAGAAACGGTAGTCTTTCCTTTCCTCAGTTTAGTCATGATTTTGTTCAAGCTGAACCATCTTTGTTTACTCAGTTGATCAAGATCAGTTACCTGTCTCATCTACAGAGCTAATACACTTAATATCAGGGAAATAGCCACTCACTTCAACAGAATGTTAGAGCCAATAACTGATTAATCTCATTTAATGAGTAGGCTATAGAGTGATTTATCTTTCTGTGGTAGAAAAGCAGAGAGCTGTGAGTTATTCACCTCTTCCTCTGGCATGTCTTCATCATCTTCAACGTATTCATCGTCATTCTCCCAACTCATTTTCAAGATCACCACACTGGTTAATCCTGAACTATAGGTATAACTCCTCTCTCTCTCTCTCTCTCTCTCTCTGAGAAGTGAGTGTCCTCACTTCCCTGCTATGGCTACTTTGCTGTACATTGTTCATTGCTGACCCACTAGCCTGCTCATTGTCAGCTGTGCTGCAGACTGCCCACTAGTCTCAGCTTGCGTTTTCCCCCCACCCTTTCATCATTCTGGGGCTAGTTGGAGCACTTTATCTTACATTATCATTTTCAACACGCTGTGTGCCTTCCGTTGAAACAGATACAGACAGAGAGA
>NC_137867.1:9572398-9584898 GCF_963924005.1 Protomyctophum bolini | reverse complement strand
CGATCTCATCGGTCTGGGACACTTTTGATGTGGTATAATGAAGTAGGGCATTCATTTATAGGGAAAGAAAGAGACAGAAAGTTAAAATATGGAGATAAGACGTTTCTGCCCGACAGCAATGATATATGCTGGTCTTAATTAGATTTACTGTAGGGGGAGGCGGGACCTCCGTCACACACACACACTGTGTAGCTGGTGGAAGCCAACAGTCTGTCTCCAGAGGCTACCATGAGCAATGCTGCCACACACACACACACACACACACACACACACACACACACACACACACGCACGTACGGCAGTCAGTCAGTCAGTCACTCACTCACTAAATGTATCACCATTCATTTTCATAGTGTCCATTTAAAAAGAAATCCTGCATTTTTTTTCATCACTTCCATTTACTTACTGAACAAACACTCGCGATTGCACTGTAGAATTTGATCAGAGTTGTATTGAGAGGATGGCAAATTAATTAAATCTACTAGGTCTGCTATTTTTGAAAAATTGAAGAACGACTGACATTTTTTAGAATCTGATCTCAGGTCAGAATGGGTTAATCAGACCAGTGTGTGTGTCCAGTGGAAACCTCGTATGAATCTGATCTCAGGTCAGAATGGGTTAATTAAGATAGTGCTCCGCAGCAGCAGTCATTATACCAGACGGACAAACGCGTTTCGGCGCGCAGGCCCTTCGTCGGTGTCCTGAATTGAGAGGATGCCCCCCCTGAGATGCAGCATATCGTTTTAGAGTGGGGCCCTATACGCATAATGAGTAAAACAATATAGCTTTAACACGCATTTTAACAAATAAAACATCACCTTTAACTGCCTGACATTATATTATTCCAATTTTTCTTATCGCAACGTATTGTCAACATCACAGATTTACAAGTGTGGGAAAAAGCGTGTGAAATTGCATTGTCGAAATAAACTGCCAACATTATAATCTCAAGGAAGGATTAAAGAAGCAGAAAAACAACAGCTTCCGATATGAACAGCGTCAAAATAATATACATAAGGTGTAGAATGTGTTTTTTTTTGGCAGGTGTATGTTCCCTCTGTTTTTGTCATGTTATTGTGGTGTTTTTTTTTTATGTGCGGGGGGACTACGAATGATAATGAGCTTCTAGCTAAATCTGGCATGTTTACATGAGATCATGTTCAGCTGTCTGAATTCATACTCATGTATTGGATGTTCATTAATGTGCATTGTCCTGTCCCCTTGACCTGCTGTCACCAAGAGCACTAACTAGACACACCTGTTGAAGTGCTTTGATCCTAATGATCAGAATGTCATGGTGACATTTAACAATTAAGACATGACTTAAATGCAGTTACACAAATCAAGACACAGGGGTGCTAAATAACAAAATACAATACTGCCTGACTGAAGGCAGCACATGCATCGTCCCGTCTAAATCAACACCCGAGGCCCATTCTACAAAATCAGTTTTCTGAAAAAAACAAAACAAAAAAACAATACAATATATTTATATACACTCCATTCCAATAAAAGTGCCTTGTATGACCTTGCCCTAACAGAGTATTTATATACTTTCTTTGTGGTATTAATATACTTATAAACCAAAAAAAACCCACTACATCTACGACACGTATAGCGAAACAAGCGGACAAACCCACCTGACACAAACACTCATGTTGACGAGGAGCCAACAGTTGAGTTTTGAGTCGTGTTGTGTGAAGTGAGAAGAGTGAGAGAGTGACAGACACATGGGGGGGGGGGGGGGGGATGAGAGAAAGAGAGTAGCAGGGAGAGGAGGAGAGGAGGAAGAGAGGAGGAGGAGAGGGGGAGGAGGGGGGGGAGGAGGGGGGGAGGAGGGGGGGGATGCGTCTCACAATAACACATATCATGATGATCATGTTGGCAGGATCTAAAAGATTAGACGCATCAATACTTTATGACTCTCTCCGCAGAGTTTGTGCTCAATTCCCCCCCCGTCTATAAATTACTAAATAAGGGCATTTATACATCGCAGCTGCGTCTCAAACTTAAACAATAATATAAATAAATGGGAAAAATGATCACCCGTGTTTTTCCGTCTCTTCGACCTTCTTCTTCTTTCGTTTTTTGAAACTCTTGACAGCTTTTGGCTTGACCCCCGTTGACCTCCGGAGAAAGAAACTAACGCGAGTGCGTAGAGGACATTATGCATTCCTTTGTTACTGTTGTTGTGATTCAAAAAGAGATGGAACGAGAGAGAGAGACACAGAGAGAGAGAGAGAGAGAGAGGGGGGGGGATAAAAGGATCAGAAATGGTAAAGATGTGAGCACCTAAAAGACTGACATCATTAATGGATGCGGCCCGCCGATACGCATGAATTATGCAACTTTTATATTCAAGAAAGGGGAAAGAAATTACAAACACAACCCATTGGGAAGAGAATGGAGGAGGATTCATTATCCGCACACTGGAACCTTTGTAAAAATGCAGCAATACTTTTAATTATTAATCCATATAAACAAATAACACATGAATAAAGAACGCTTATAAAAAAGCCACCCATAAGACACAAGACACAGGAGTTGAGGGCCAACTTTCCTGCCGTAACTTTCTCCATCTGCTGAGGGAGGGAGAGAGGGAGGGGGAGAGAGATAGAGAGAGAGAGAGAGAGGGAGAGGGAGAATTAATAACAGTAAAAGAATAAACCGAGAAAATTAGGGAAAGTATGGATTCTTTTTTTTTCTTCATAGAATTCCGGTTGAGAATTGAACTCAGATTGTATACTCCATGGCACGGTGTTGTGGCTTGCTGACAAACCACCACATGCCATGTTCCACGCTGTATATACACTAGTATCGTTGTTGTCGAACCAGAACCCTTGTTTTAACTTTTTTACCGTTTTGCTTTTGTTAGTTTCTTCGTAAATTAATGCTTTCCCCTAAGCCTAATCATACTACAGTGGGACACCAAAGTAGAAAAAAATTAAATAAATAAATAGCCGGCCTATAAGCTTTTTCTCTTTTACCTGTGCGTGCGTGCGTGCGTGCGTGCGTGCGTGCGTGCGTGCAGAATATCAGTAGGCCTAATATAATCTATCTATCTATCTATCTATCTATCTATCTATCTATCTATCTATCTTTCTATCTATCTATCTATCTATCTATCTATCTATCTATCTATCTATCTATCTATCTATCTATCTATCTATCTATCTATCTATCTATCTATCTATCTATCTATCTATCTATCTATCTATCTATCTATCTATCTATCTATCTATCTATCTATCTATCTATCATACTGGTATGGAACGTCGGTGATATTCTGTCAGCACGTCTCCATGGAGACCAGGGGGTCGTGAGGTTCCTAATTGCTGTGCGCCACAGAGGCCCCGGCAGCCAATCAAAATGGCCGCCCTCTAAAGACGACCCAACGCTAATTTGTGTGCAGTATATGTCTCTCTCCACCTCTCTCTCTCTCTCTCTCTCTCTCTCTCTCTCTCTCTCTCTCTCTCTCTCTCTCTCTCCCTCCCTCTCTCTCTCTCTCTCTCTCTCTCCCCACAGAACCAAAGAGTTCACTCCTGTTCCACGACGGTCATGACCTCCTCTCCCTGCTTTTCTTCCTCCCCTCCCTTCCTCCCCTCTCCTCCAGCAGTGAGTTCATGTCCTTCCCTCCGGGGGTCATGACCCCATGCTTTTAAGTGTCACATCCATGACAATGGTGGACACTGGACAGTGAACTTAAGTACATTTACTTGAGGACGGTATACTAAAGTGCATGTATTGGAGTTTTATTTTGTTTAAAAAAAAAAATTGCAAGGTGATCGAGCTCTTTCACATTTGGCTGCCGCAGTTTATCTGTTTATCTCTGCATGGAGTCGGGAATTCGTGCACGTTCTCCTTGTAGTTTTTCAGTACTTTTCCGGATTTCCGGATTCAATTCTGTGACGGCGTTTCTCAAAGACCTCAGATTTCACGATGTCTTTCATGACGCATAGCCTTCTGTTTTTTGACGGCCTTTTTAAAAAGCTCTAAATGGGTTGAGGGACTTGGAAGGGACTCTTGGGACCCAAACATATTGAATTAAACAACTTTAAGACCCATTTACAGCCTTTATCTTCATATCATTGGTCCTCACTAATGTTCATTAGTCATTATAATATTCCATTTCTGTCTACTGTGTAGTAATCGATGGGGAATCCAAGCTAATACAAACGGCAAACTTTCTATTCCTGAAAAGTTAACATGCTATAACGGAAGCCATTGTTCTCGTTATTAAAAGTAACGGTGATACTGTTGTACAAAAAAGTATAAATCAGGCCTTATTCAGACTCACCTTTCTGTCTTATATGGTGTGTGTGTGTGTGTGTGTGTGTGTGTGTGTGTGTGTGTGTGTGTGTGTGTGTGTGTGTGTGTGTGTGTGTGTGTGTGTGTGTGTGTGTGTGTGTGAGCGAGCGTGCGTGCGTGTGTGTGTGTGTGTGTGTAAATCGTCGGGCCTTATTCAGACTCACCTTTTGTCTTATACGGTATTTGTGTGAGTGTGTGCGTGCATGCGCGTGTGTGTATTTGGATGGTGCTGTCTGCCTGTCTGTCCATCTGTCTGTCTGTATGTGGGGTGTGTGTGTGTGTGTGTGTGTGTGTGTGACTGTGTGTTGGGGGGGTTGGGGGGTATTGGAGACACACCTCAGGGGGCGTGAGAGCGGAGCAGCTGTAGTCAGAGAGAGCACACACACACGTCACACACACACACACACACACATACACAGGGAGAATACACACGTTAGATTTGGGTTTCATCCTTGGCTTGTCCTGCAGGGAATCTGGCAGTCTTGGTGTGTGTGTGTGCGTGCGTGCGTGCGTGCGTGCATGTGTGTGTGCGTTGCTTTGTCACCAATGTATCCCTGAAGCTCTGTTCACGGCATCAAAAGAATACTTTTATAAAGTGTCTTTTCTCACACAGTCAACAAAAGCACGGCTGAGAAAACAGGTGTGCTTGTGCACGTGTACACATGAATGCACGTGTGCGCACATACCCGTGCACACACTCACACATCTGAATCCAGTGAGCTCCGGGTCTAGCGCAGGGTCTGTTTGTTTGGGAACGGGTCCAGTTTTCCTCACTTCCGCTTCGGACCCGCCGCCGTATACACGGGTCAGTTTTGGACCGGGTTCAGTAATTTATAATGTTTTCATGGGTCCGTTTTTGGTTCGGTTGCCATTTTTTGGACCTGTGCTATATATACCCATACACACACATAGAATAGAACAGAGAATAACCCATGGCTGATACGGTAGCACATTATGTGTACGTGAGGTTAGACACAAGGTGCATAAGGTTGGTTAGACACAAAGGTGCATAAGGTAGGTTAGACACAAATGTGCATAAGGTAGGTTAGACACAAATGTGCATAAGGTAGGAACCGTTAGACACAAAGGTGCATAAGGTTGGTTAGACACAAAGGTGCATAAGGTAGGTTAGACATAAGGTGCATAAGGTAGGTTAGACATAAGGTGCATAAGGTAGGTTAGACACAAAGGTGCATAAGGTAGGTTAGACATAAGGTGCATAAGGTAGGTTAGACATAAGGTGCATAAGGTAGGTTAGACATAAGGTGCATAAGGTAGGTTAGACATAAGGTGCATAAGGTTGGTTAGACACAAAGGTGCATAAGGTAGGTTAGACATAAGGTGCATAAGGTAGGTTAGACATAAGGTAGGTTAGACATAAGGTGCATAAGGTAGGTTAGACATAAGGTGCATAAGGTAGGTTAGACACAAAGGTGCATAAGGTAGGTTAGACATAAGGTGCATAAGGTAGGTTAGACATAAGGTGCATAAGGTAGGTTAGACATAAGGTGCATAAGGTAGGTTAGACACAAAGGTGGCAGCACTTTGGTAGGTCCACGTAGCAACAACTACAGTATGTACATGACAGTGTCAGCACGTTGTGCTGTAGGCCTATACATGACATGAGTTTGCAAACAGAGTATAAACGTATTTGTCATGTTCAAGCACACATACTGTAGTCCATATAGGGTTAACTAGACAAGAAAAGTAAAGTCGACATGTCCAGCCTGGTGGCATGACAGCTACTTTCTGTGTGTGCTGCATGCACACACACACACACACACACACACACACACACACACACACACACACACACACACACACACACACACACACACACACACACACACACACACACACACACACCACTTTGACTCTATTACATGGCAGAAAGCTAGCAGCAGTGTGTAGCTGGAAGTGCAGAAGCAACACAAGGTGAATGCAGTCGCAGGTCCCAGTGATGCAACCTGAATGCAACGCTGCTGCTCCACATAGTGTGTGGAAGGAAGGCAGGCGGTCACAATCACAGACACATAGAATAGCATCCAACATAACAAAAGGTGAGCTGTCGCACCATCACCATTGCAGCTTCGACATCCACCTCCCCCCATTTAGTCATTTTTACCATTGATTTTGATTGTAGCTTTTAAAGTTGATAGGGGTGCGATGGTGACAAACTAATTAAAAAATAAATAATAATATTAAGTATGTATACCTGTGTGCATATATATATATATAGGCTAAACGTTCCTAAAAAGATATATTTAGTGTAGACATAGAGTAGGTCCTAGTATAAAGCCCTGGGGGACTCCGGGTCAGAAAGTTGTAGCTCCTGGGGAATTGTTTTGTCTGGCCTCCGTTACATAATCCACTACGATACTCTCAGCACCGCATCCGAAGACCCTTGAAGAAAGTTTGACTGAAGCGATTGCCTTCACGTATAGAATCTATAATTTTCTCTCTTTTTTTTAAAACTTCATTCCACGACAGACTGGTTATTATACGCCACATTATGGAATTAGAAAATATCATCTCTGCTGATGTCATAGTGATGTTATTACTCACTATATAGTCAAACGTTCATGGAGTATATCTTTAAAAAGGAGAAAAATCTCGCCCTTTTAATGTATTCTCACCTTGGGACAGAAGAGCTCCTGTTTCCCCCCCCCCCCCCCCCCCCCCTCTGAACTAATTGGATTTTAAACTACGTGGAAGACGGGGGGGGGGGGGGGGGGGGGGGGGTGGGATCTAATTAGATGTCGTCGCTGTCGGGTTGCAAACCTTGTACAGTCCTGTCGTTTTTCTTTTTTAATCATTAATTATTTTAAAAACTGAAAAATAGCAGATCTATATACAAGCTCCCATGCAGCGCTCTCGTGTATAACCGAGCCCTTTTCAGCACGCTTTTGTGCGACGCTGTATGATGAAGTATAATAAGCCTGCAGGAGATAAAAAAAGATAAAAAAGGTATGAAGTAAGGAGATATACGTAAAGGTTTCTGCCCGACAGCAAAGCTATTCATCCCTATAGCAGGCAGCCACTCTGCGAGAGTGCACACAGGTATACATACCACCCTCCCCCCTGCACCCCTCATGAGGGACTAGAATACAGACGCTGAAGGCACGTTTGACGACACTACGCAAAACACAGTCGTCGTGATCCACTTGAATGTGATCAGCTGTGTGTAATTGTCAACTAAAATAGTGTCTCTCTCTCTCTCTCTCCCCCGCAGAGGTCAAAGGTCAGACGTGCTGAAAGGGGTTACTGACTGTCCCCTCTGCGAGGGGAGACAGAGCGTGTATAGTTCATAGAGTTCTGTTGACGTCTCTCTACTCCTCCGAGCAGTCTGGCTTGCAGGGCGCGATTCGTACTCCTATTTTAGAGCCGGATAAAAGTCGGTTTCGGCTCTGTAGAGCCCTATACAATGTGACGTCATTTGAGGTCCGGGGGGGCGGGTACCGTCCTAAAGTCGACTCTGATTTTTTTTTATAACTTTATTTATAAGATTTTCAATTTTTTTAGACAAACAACCCCACGTATACCCCACCCTCCCCGGTTCCATCACAAAACAAGACAACAACAACAACAACACAAAAAAAACAACAACAATAAAATAAAAGAAACAGGTATTAAAGGATATAAATAATAAATGAAATGAATACAATAAAATAAAATGTGCCTTTTACTAGATTAAGGGGCTATACACAGTGAACCAAATTACATGTAGGAAAAACACTTGGGACACATCCTCAAAGGACGGTGAGTCGGAGGACAGTGAAAGGGTGAATTCAAGGAAACGGGACCAAGCCTTTACACATTTCTGGCGAGATTTGAACCCGTTGTATCTGAGCTTCTCCAATGGTATAAACTAAAGGATATAGAACATCCTTGACCCAACTTGTAAATGTTGGAGGTTTATCAGATTTCCAATTGCGGAGAATAAGTGTCCTCGCTATGAGTGAAGCAAAAGCTATGAAATGGGCTTGGGGAGAGGTAATTGGTGCATCGTCGTTGGGAACTCCAAATATAGCAGTTAACTACTGAAAATGTCTGACGAGCCAAAATCATTTCGGCGCTACAGCGGTAAAATAGGAGTATGAGTCGGCCCTTATAGAGCACCGAAGTCTGACGTCACTTTCAGTAGAGGGCGTCAGTCCCCAGGTTCATGTATTTGTTTAGTTGCATTGAAATCCCCATTGAGGCGATTTTAGATCGCCTCATATAACAACTGTGTTTGAAAAATAAACATGTCACTCCGGCCGCTTCACTCATATGGATATGAAGAATCAACTGACTGAGAGAAAACGCTAATGTTACTGCTGCTGAATTAGTTAGATTTTCGCTAGAAGCAGACTGTATCATATTATGAGTGACTGACTGTTGCAAACGATACAGAGACACCTCCCTGACAATAACGCCGAGACAGCTTGTTTATTTTCGGACCACAACGCTTATAGTAGACGATATTAAGATCACCCCATGTTATTCTCCATAGAGAAATTACTTCCGCGAACCAGGGGAATCGTCGGGATGAGCGAGTTACGTCGGGACTTCGGTGCTCTATAGTGTGTCCCAGTGTCCTTGAGGCAGACGCTGAAGCCCCAACCCATGGTCCATGAGGAGCAGGTTGGTGTCTTCTGTGTTGCATGCATGGTTTGCTCTGCCATGTCTCTGTGTGAATGGGTGAATGTGTACGCGAGCGCTTTTTGCTTTGGCAAAGCAGTTCGAATTGAATTTTGAAATTGGCTGTGTGGATGCATGTGTGAATGGGCGAACGCGTGTATGTGGGTGTGTGAATGGGTGAATGTGAGTGAGCGTGTGTGAAAAAGGGTGTGTAAATGGGTGCGTGTAATAGACATAGACAGTCTAAAGCGCTTTGGAGAAAAGCCACATGCCATTTATATTCAGAGGACATCCATTATTCTGCCATGATTTATTTATATCTTGTGATAAGCAGTAATCTCTTTTTTTTTTTTTTTTTTTTTTTGACACAAATCTGGGGGTAGAGAGAGAGAGAGGGAAAGATGCACTGTACAACATGGATCATGCCTGACTTATGACACATTATAGTAACTGTTCATATGTCGATATAGATCATTTCTAACTATTAACTGTATTCATTCACGTGATAATTCAACATTCCTGGGCCCCTCTGCACTTCTATCTGCATAATGGGGAGTTTTTGTCGATTGATTGATTGATTGAATACTGTACAGTCAGAATGGTAACCGGCACGAGGTGCAGTATACAGTCAGACGTTAAGACTATAAAAGGATAACGGGGAACAGACTTGTTTCCATTGTGGTCGTGTATTCAATGAATCAACAAAGCATTACAAATAGCACAATAAAACAAAACACTGTATGTAGTACATTATATAGTGACAAAAGAGAAAAAGGGAAAACGTTGACACCTCCTTTCTATGGGAATTTACTTTACCCCCCCCCCCCCTCTCTCTCTCTCTCTCTCTCTCTCTCTCTCGTCCGTAGCAGGGAAGTGTGTTTCCTATATACAAACAAAGCAGCAGTACTCATGCATGCACTTAGCTTGGTGAATAGTGTGCGTGTGCGTGTGCGTGTGCGTGTGTGTGTGTGTGTGTGTGTGTGTGTGTGTGTGTGTGTGTGTGTGTGTGTGTGTGTGTGTGTGTGTGTGTGTGAGAGAGAGAGAGAGAGTGAGGCAGGGTGCGGGGTGCATAGCCCCCCCCCCCCCCCCCCCCACCCCCCAGACCTTTAAATGAGATTAGTCTTGACAAGTGAACTTGGTCGGGTTGAAAACTCCTCTTTATGTGCAAAGCAAACACGAGAGCCCCGCCCACCACAGTGAATACCTAACTCCTCATTAGCATAACAATAGCTCACAATAGCTCAGCTGAGCCTGTCCGCCATGCTAAACTGACATCACTGAACACGCGCACCTGCACGCACACACACACACACGCACACACGCACGGCGCACACACGCACGGCGCACACACACACACACACACACACACACACACACACACACTTGCGCGCACAAACACTTGCATGAATACAAATGAATCATGGATGTACACAAACACACACACAAACCCCCCCCCCCCTGTTTGAGAATGTGGTTCCCGTTAAGAGGTGCGGGCTGTGGTCGATGAGCGGGCATAGCGTCGCCGCGGCGATGAGCAGGAGGAATGTGGAGAAGCAGACAATATTGTTCAGCAGCGTCCGTCTGACATACCCCCCCCCCCCCCCATGACCCCCACCTTCTCATATCACCCCTAGCTGTCCCCTCTACTCGTCTCTCCTGAACTTGTCCCCTGAACTTGTCCCCTGAACTTGTCCCCTCTACTTGTCCCCTGAACTTGTCCCTGAACTTGTCCCCTGAACAGTGACCCCCACAGTTTCGTTGCGTGGACAAACACGCGCATGTTCTTGTCAATGAAACATGTTTGAGAACCGCTGGTTCATTAAGGACCCCAAATATTTAACTATACCCATGCCCAAAGTCGCTTTTATCAAGCAACACTGCTGCTGTCCTGTCTCTCATAGTGTTGCATCTCCTCCAACGCAGTGCCATCCTCTCTTTCTGGGGGGCTTTCTGGGAAAGACCCCTGCACAGTCCCCTCTTTCCCACTGACCCCCCCCCCCCCCCCCCCTGACACACCCACCCTCCACCAGGGCCCTCTAGACTCACGCAAAGCCCTCCCTGTGTGTGTGTGTGTGTGTGTGTGTGTGAGAGACCCATCCTGTCTGTCTGTGAAGCCCCTCAGTCTCATGGGTCTGGGACCCCAGACCCCCATCCCCCCGTTCCCCAGACCTAACATGCCCCCCTCCTTGTCCATCTCCCCTTTCATCCAATTCCCTTCTGCCAGACCCCTGTCCCATGTACCCCACTCCCTCAAACAACAATAACTTTATCATGAGAATGTCCTTTATAACAAACATTTGACTATATATACAATCCAATTGTCCTATCACTGGTATAGACTATAGAGCATGTCAAGTAATGTAAAAAAAAAAATGTCCACATCCCTCCATAAACCTCAGCCACACTTGCAGATGAATGGTGACGTACAGTTGGTCTGAGGTGAAGGGTGCAGCAGTTGCAGTATAATGTGGTAGCAAGGTGTAGCAGAACTAGGGTGTAGCAGCAAGGTGTAGTTGTAGGGTGTAGATTGTGTAGCAGTAAGGCACAGCAGCAAGGTGTGTAATAGGGTGCAGCAGCAAGGTGTATAATAGGGTGCAGCAGCAAGGTGTGTAATAGGGTGCAGCAGCAAGGTGTATAATAGGGTGCAGCAGCAAGGTGTATAATAGGGTGCAGCAGCAAGGTGTATAATAGGGTGCAGCAGCAAGGTGTGTAATAGGGTGCAGCAGAAAGGTGTATAATAGGGTGCAGCAGCAAGGTGTATAATAGGGTGCAGCAGCAAGGTGTGTAATAGGGTGCAGCAGCAAGGTGTGTAATAGGGTGCAGCAGCAAGGTGTATAATAGGGTGCAGCAGAAAGGTGTATAATAGGGTGCAGCAGAAAGGTGTATAATAGGGTGCAGCAGCAAGGTGTGTAATAGGGTGCAGCAGAAAGGTGTATAATAGGGTGCAGCAGCAAGGTGTATAATAGGGTGCAGCAGCAAGGTGTGTAATAGGGTGCAGCAGCAAGGTGTGTAATAGGGTGCAGCAGCAAGGTGTGTAATAGGGTGCAGCAGCAAGGTGTATAATAGGGTGCAGCAGAAAGGTGTATAATAGGGTGCAGCAGCAAGGTGTGTAATAGGGTGCAGCAGCAAGGTGTGTAATAGGGTGCAGCAGCAAGGTGTATAATAGGGTGCAGCAGCAAGGTGTGTAATAGGGTGCAGCAGCAAGGTGTGTAATAGGGTGCAGCAGCAAGGTGTATAATAGGGTGCAGCAGCAAGGTGTATAATAGGGTGCAGCAGCAAGGTGTATAATAGGGTGCAGCAGCAAGGTGTATAATAGGGTGCAGCAGCAAGGTGTATAATAGGGTGCAGCAGCAAGGTGTGTAATAGGGTGCAGCAGCAAGGTGTGTAATAGGGTGCAGCAGCAAGGTGTATAATAGGATGCAGCAGCAAGGTGTATAATAGGGTGCAGCAGCAAGGTGTATAATAGGATGCAGCAGCAAGGTGTATAATAGGGTGCAGCAGCAAGGTGTATAATAGGGTGCAGCAGCAAGGTGTATAATAGGGTGCAGCAGCAAGGTGTGTAATAGGGT
>NC_137867.1:9532398-9567398 GCF_963924005.1 Protomyctophum bolini | reverse complement strand
GATCATGTTTTCGCCGTTTTTGATGCGTTGGTGAAAACATCGGCAGGGAACGGAAGTTAAAGATTGATTTTTAACGTACAGTAGTCAACGTGTTAATTGGCATCTATTCCTATAGATCACTGGTTCCATGGGTGTCGGAATCATGGTATCGGTACATCTCTAGCTCCTATACTGTAGCTTAGAGCAGTGGTTTCATGTCAAGGACCCCCAAATTGACACTAATTATCCCTGCGGACCGCCATTTGACGAGATATGCCATGGACCCCAATAAGAGAAGATTGGTAAGGCTCTAGCAGTGATTCTCAATCCGTTTAATTTCAAGGACCCCCAGTTTGACATGCGTATTAGTCTACGGACCCCCCCATTTAATGGTATTTCTATCTCTGGGACCCCCGATTTATATTGTAATTTAGTGTGTAAATGTGTATACACTCTCAGAGTTACAGACCCATAAGGGTCCATTTGGTTTCAAACTCATTTCGCTGGAGCTCCATCAAGCTCTGCCTCCTTACATTAGCCGAGCAAACCCAGAGACCAGAGTGTATATACGTTTCTCCACTTATGAATTATGAACACAGTTAGCTCTTTTGGCGATGAATTATTACTGATCTGCTTGCCTCCATAGAATAGGGGCATGGTTTACATTGTATAAAAAATAGCAATGTTTGCTTTAAAAAAAAAAAGTCATACTGTAAATATTTGGTTTTCTTAGAATAAGACATTATTCTAAGACTATACAATTCTAAGTGCTATACAAGATAAATGTGTATAGAAGGCAGTTGTGCTTATACCTGCACTTTATGGGGAGTTATGAATAAATTGTGAGGTACATGTACATGAAACAACATTAGAGTCGGACAGAGACGGAGAGATGGTTCTCTGTGGACTACTGTTGGTCACTGACTGCACCAACACACAGCTCTTCTCTTCGCGCGCCACGCATGCTCCAGCTATACCGTTGGCAAGGAATAGTGAATAGTTAAACGTCAGGCGCGCCTGGTACAGGCTATACCCCGGATCTTACCTATAGTTCCCCAGTCTCCCAGATAGAAACAATGTACCGAGACACACCATATGACACAGGCCTGGAATGGCCACGTCAGACTGTGAGTCTGAGCACAAACAATGTGGGGGTTGATTGCAAGTATACGCAGGTGTATTTATTGGAAGTGAAAAGGAGGATGATTGGTGGACTGATTATCGGAGGACCAATGGGATGATTAGTGATTTGAGGGAGTTGAGGGACGATTATTCACTGATGGCTGGAGGAAAGAAGGAGAATCAGTGGGGGGGCCACATGCCTTCACTTAATGTGGCCCCCAGGTTAATATCGGAATACTGATATAATATTGATTTCAGCTGTTACAATTTCAAACATGCAAACGTGACACGCTTTAATTACTTCAGTCTATATTAATGACGAGCATTAAAATGTCCTAAGTATTTGCATTTAAGTTCATAAACTTCATAAAATGAATATATACTGTATATAGTGTATATATATCACCCATTCTTGAGATAAGGGACAAAACTTTTTTCAAACTGGATTTTTTTTTTTTTAAGATACATTCAAATCAAATAGATGTATTTGTAGACACAGGTCTCAACTACCAATCTTGAGAAGGAACAGGTTTTTCGCATAACATTTCTTTCTAAAATGGGACATTTATGCACTTAATACCTGATTCATGTCAACTGGGATACTAAACAGACATACTAAAATCCCTTTTAATTGAATTTTATCATTTCAACAATAATATAAAGTCCTCAGTTATCTTATAATGGCTTTCAGTAATCAAGTTAAGTAATACAAATCTTTTAATATTATTTTGTTCCAATATCACACTATTATGAAATATCCAATTTCTCAAAACCGTCATTTCAACCTTTATTTTCAATATTATAACATGAAAACCATGTAAAAAAAAAAAAAAAACATCATTACGTATCATTTCAGTTGGTGTTTCAATACATAAGCACAAAAGATTTGACAGCGAATTTTCTATTTCTTTGGAAATTAACAAAAACATCACGGGACGAACGTCTGACGGAGTTGACGAACATCTGACGGAGTTGACAAGTTTAACTGATTTAGGTTCTAGACCACCTAGGATCTTGATTCTGGTGACTAATCCCACATTTTCAAGGATGAGGAATACAGTGGTACTATTTAGATTTGCCCTGTGAACATGGCAGCCATTTTTCAAAATGGCCGCCAACTTTCTGTTATTTCCCAATAACTCAAGTTCTACACCACCTAGGATCTTGATTCTGGTGACTAATCATACATTTTCAAGGATGTGGGATACATTGGTACTATTTAGATTTGTCCTGTGACCATGGTAGACATTTTTGAAAATGGCCGCCAACTTTCTGTTACTTCCCAATAACTTAAGTTCTACACCACCTAGGATCTTGATTCTGGTGACTAATCATACATTTTCAAGGGTGAGGAATACAGTTGTACTATTTAGATTTATCCTGTGACCATGGATGGTAGACATTTTCAAAAATGGTGGACCTGCTATTATTTTACCAATTTACTCAGGGAATATTATCAGAATAATATAAAATCTGTGAATACATTTCTTACCAAGAATTTTCTTCACCAATGTTTGTAAAGGTGTCTACTAACATATCCCACATTGGTTTCTATTTGACCACCCTAGGGGCATGTTTGACAGCTGCTGAAAGTTGGGTACCATCAACAACCAATATAAGGCTAAATGTTCAAAATTTCATTATGCTTTAAGTAGCATGTGGCATGTCAAACTAGGGGCTTTTCATGATTTTGGATCCATTCCAAGCATTAGTTTTGCACAAAAAACACTACGTTGGCTAAAAACGGCCATAGCCATCATCACAGATGTGATGAGGTCAGCACATGTCGGCACATTTGGGCAAGTGGCTATGGCCAAACTAGGGGGTCTATGGCCAAACTAGGGGTCAAACTCCTTGGGCTAAATTCGGTGAAGTGAACAGTGAGCAGTGAACAGTGAGCGAAAGACTGAAGACAGAAGATTTGGCTTCAGGACCATCAGGCAGGATGTGCAGACACTGAAGGCATCAGTGTCTTTCTCTGTGTCCCCAGCATGTCAACCAAAGCAATGTTACCAAATCAAAGGAGCCTTCACCTCATGTCACCTGGGGCTGGGTGAGCAATCGTATCCTGTATCTAAACTCACAACTAAATACAGACACTTGGCCAGACTGCCGTTTGAAAGGGTCAAACCCCTCATCCTGATTGGGGAAGACCACCCCACCTAATCACACCAACCGAACAAGTGAGGTTGGTGCCTCCAGGTGGGCCAGCAGCCATCTGCACAAGACTGGGCTGGACCCTGCAGGAAAGCAATCTCCAGCCAAGACAATGTAAGTTGACTATAACAGAGCCCCAGAACACAGAGCTCAGGAGAAGGATGGAGAAACACTGGCAGGAGGCCACCAAGATACAATGCCCCAGAGACCCAGAGTGTGCCACCACTGGCAGTAAGGAGATCAACTGCTGCAGCAAAGATGTCATGAAAGGCAAGTCTCCACCAAAAAAAACCCTGAACCTAATCGGGGTGTCAAGAGACCAAAGTTTCTCCCCCACAGTTCCCTGCAGTGGCCAGTGAAGTCAAACTGTGCATCTGTACCTGAAAGGGGCAAGTCAAAGGCCAGAAAGCCCACCTCCTTTTAATGTCCTGTCAGTAGAAACTCAACCTGCACCTGAAATAAGCCCTTACCTCTCCCAGAGAAAGTTCATCCTTGAAAATGTAATGATTAGTCGCCAGAATCAAGATCCTTGGTGGTCTAAAACTTGAGTTATTGGTAAAATAACAGCAGGTTGGTGGTCATTTTGAAAAACAATGGCTGCCATGGTCACAGGACAAATCTAAATAGTACCACTGTATTTCTCATCTTTTAAAATGTATGATTAGTCGCCAAAATCAAGATCCTAGGTGGTCTAAAACTTGAGTTATTGTAAAATAACAGCAGGTGGCGGCCATTTTGAAAAGAAAAATGGCTGCTATGGTCACAGGACAAATCTAAATATTACCAATGTACCCCACATCCTTGAAAATGTATGATTAGTCACCAGAATCAAGATCCTAGGTGGTGTAGAACTTGAGTTATTGTAAAATAACAGCAGGTGGCGGCCATTTTGAAGAATGGCTGCCATGGTCACAGGGAAAGTCTAAATTGTACCACTGTATCCCTCATCCTTGAAAATGAGGTCTTAGTCACCAGAATCAAGATCCTAGGTGGTGTAGAACTTGAGTTATTGTAAAATAACATCAGGTGGCGGCTCTTTTGTAATATGGCTGCCATGGTCACCACGAGACAAATCTGTGATGGCCCCATAGCCAAAAATGTTCCTTAAGGCATGCTCTAACTGTGTGCCAAATTAGAATACTGCCCATTATTCAAAAACAATAATTTTATTGTTTTAGGAACACTTTTGTCAACTCCGTCAGATACACGTCAACTCCGTCAGACACAAAATCTGACGGAGTTGACGTCTGACGGAGTTGACAAAATGGCATTTGTTTTCATCTTAACCCTCTTTAGTACAATGTAGCCATTTTGTTTTTGCTTAATTTTGTTAGCTAAACCTAACCCCTAAACTAAAATAATAAACATTATTTTGGAATTCTTAACAAAGATCATAAAAATGTGCAGACGGAGTTGACATGTAAAAGCTGTGACCACATTGTTATCAACATTGTTTGTTTAAAATATCAAACAATTGAATGCTTGTCAGACCAGGTACTCCACTGTTGCAACAAATATAAATGGGACTTGGAAAAGGAGTCTTCAGGCTAAATCTGTCGACAATATTTTCTGATTAATTTAAGACTTTAAAAAAAACCTGACGGAGTTGACGGAGACGTGGGACGAACATTTGATATGAGATATTTAATAGAAAATATAAATTAAAATTAACTGTGTATATTATTTGCTATGTTGTTGACAATCTACTTTAATTTAGTATGTATATTTATGTGATTGTGACAGTATTAGACACTTTTTTGGCAGTTTGAAATTGTGGCCACTTGCTGGGGACAGGCTAAATACAGGCCTTTTTGGGTACAGGGCCTGCTTTTAACTAATTCAGATGGAATATGAAAACAATTATAATGAAATTAAGGGCATAATAATACACAACTGTATTACACTTAACTTTGCAAGTGCTTTTATTTTTATGAATTAATTTATTTTTTACATTAAATAAGGCTCTTATGTGTGGGACATGTTTTTTCCACTTTTGTCCCTCATCTCAAGAATGAGTGATATATATATATATATATATATATATATATATATATATAGTATAACTAAATGCATTTGATTTTTTTTTCTTTTTTCAGGATTCCAATTCAAGAATAGCAAAATATAAGTCAGGATTTCTATTCAAATGTGGCAAAAATAGCTGATCTACAAGCTCAAAACGTGTCGCAGTGTCTCTCTCTCTCTCTCTCGTAACACCATGGCTCACGTGGTCTCACGCCGTGCATGCTATCACATCGATGCAGACAAACTAGCTATGATTGGAAGTACAGAGCGGAAACTATAGTTCTATCAGGCATGCCTGACTGCAGGTCTATCTGGCAGTGCGTCACACCGCCACCTAGCCACCGGGCATGGCATGGCATGCACACTACAGCGCTTTCAATCGCTGTCGCGTCTTCCTGCGTATGGACGCGGAAAACAAAAAGTGAGAACGCAACGGCACTTTGGCGCTTTCTGTTTCCGATCATTATACCGTGTAAACGGGGGGCCATATAGTCCCATAATACTGATCAGAACGTGATCTTGAAAGGTTTTTCAGGCCAACAACAACGCCTTCTTTGAGAGAGATACGGTATAGGTATAGGTATAGCAGTGTTGTTTTTGGCGGCACATTTTGATTTTTAGTTTTAGTCATAGTCTCTTGAATAGCTTTCATTTGGTTTCAGTCACATTGTAGTCACCTGGAATGTTTTAGTGTTTAGTCTAGTTTTAGTCGACTAAATCAACTGTAGATTTAGTCGAGAAAATGTATCTAAAATACATTTAATCTAAAATGTATTTCGGCGGGCCTTGATGCCGTCGCAAATTACACTTGCTGAAAATAGCCGATCCACAAGCTCACAACGTGTCGCGCTGCGACGCGTTGTGAGCTTGTAGATCAGCTATTTTCAGCATGCCAACCAATGTGTAAAATGACTTATCTCTTGTCCACTAGTCCCTTCCTAAAATGTTTTTGTCTAGCTTGTATTTGCTGACCAAATTGTCATAGTTTTAGCAGACGAAAACAACACCGGTAGGTAGATAGATAGATAGATAGATGGATATAGATGGGGCTGAATTGAAGGATGGGAGAAAAGTACGACGGGGTAAAAGAAACTTTGCGAGCAAGTGAGAGACAAAACAAAAACACAGCCGTCATGAATATGGAACATTATATATTATTATATATTAATATATGTGATTGAAATATTCATGGGGGGTGATGATGAGTATGTCATAACGCTATTATCAGCCGCAGCAGCCCGACAGCAGTAGAGAAAACTCTGACTTGATTGATCTCATCAGGACATCATCAATAATGGATCAGTCCAATCATAGCATGAGGACACGAATGCATGCATACACGCACGCACGCACGCACGCACGCACGCACGCACACGCTGATAGATTCACATGCATGCATGCTCTCTCTCTCTCTCTCTCTCTCTCTCTCTCTCTCTCTCTCTCTCTTTATCTCTCTCTCTCACATGCACGCACGCACACACACACACACACACACACACACTGTACGCATTGTAACTATAATTTTAAACATATACTTTGTGAGTGTATGGGTGTGGGTGTGTGCGTCAGTGTGCGTGCTCAGGCAGGTGAACCAGGCTGGATCAAATGAGCGTTCATTTGTGGACAGTCTCTAGTCTACCAGAGACCATAACTGACTGTCTGTCTGTCTGTCTGTCTGTCTGTCTGTCTGTCTGTCTGTCTGTCTGTCTGTCTGTCTGTCTGTCTGTCTGTCTGTCTGTCTGTCTGTACTGAATACACAAATGGTACCCCAAAACACGCTCGCCACCGGGTCAAATCTGGCGATGTCGGAACAGTCGGACCCACGTATGTCTGGCCACATGTACTCTCACAAGTTACAGACCTTTAAGGTTCCCCATTTATACTCCTGGTGGTCCCAGTTGTTGAAAACCAGCAGTGTTCTTCTTCCTCCCTCCCCCCACACTCTCTCTCTCTCTCTCTCTCTCTCTCTCTCTCTGTCTAAATCATACAGTAGTCTCTACTGTACTTAGAGCTAATAAAAGTTTCACAAGGCTGTGCTCAGTCTACACTCTACAGCAAAGTATGTCTGCTCTGCTGAAGCCATGAAGACAGAATCCGTGCACCAAATACTCTCTCTATCTCTCTCTCTCTCTCTCTCTCTCTCTCTCTCCCTCCCCCCCCCCCCCCCCCCCTCTCTCTCTCTCTCTGGTCTGGTTTTCTCCTCTCAGACCACACAGTCTGTGGCCTGAGGGCTAGAGAGGCTAGATTCAAGTGTATCTAACCATGCCATACAGCTGTGCCTCCGTGTCAGACAGACTACACATCGCACGCGCACATGTAGCACACTTATGCAAGCGGACGTCTTTGCACTTCTAACCTTCTTGTGAGGACATCGTTCCGTTCCACAACATTTTAAAACCGAAGCTGACTTTCCTCTTCTTCTAGCCCCGGATGTATTTATTTCTACTAATAGAGCCTTTGCTAGCTGCCTGCTTGCTTGCTTGCTTGCTCGGCGGATAATTGAATCTTGACCATCGGGGTCAAAGTTTGTGTCAGATCCTGAGTGTGTAGGTGAGACTGACCTTTGACACGATCTTAATGTCTCAATAGAAGATGGGGACAAAATACAGCCACCCCAATTGTGTGTGTGCGTGCGTGTGCGCGTGTGTGTGTGTGTGTGTGTGTGTGTGTGTGTGTGTGTGTGTGTGTGTGTGTGTGTGTGTGTGTGTGTGTGTGCAGGGCGTTGCTGAAAATGAGCACCTGTGCTCAGCTACTTCCCTGGGTAAATAAATTATAAAAAAATACAGCCACCCCAAGTGTGTGTGTGTGTGTGTGTGTGTGTGTGTGTGTGTGTGTGTGTGTGTGTGTGTGTGTGTGTGTGTGTGTGTGTGTGTGTGTGTGTGTGCAGGGCGTTGCTGAAAATGAGCACCTGTGCTCGGCTACTTCCCTGGGTAAATAAAGGATAAAAAAAGGATAATGTGTGGCTGAGTGGTGATGGTTTATAGATAAATCACAGACAGGCTGTGCATGTGTGTGTTATTAAAGCATAATGTATGGCTGAGTGGTCATTGTTTATAGATAAAATGATCCCTTGCTCAATTTGATCCCTTTATTGCGACCTATAGGTTGCATTTATACTGTGAAAACCTGCATTTCCGTGTGTCGCGTGCACACCTCCATATATTGTCCCGCCTTGTGACATCACACCTCGTGACATCACGCCTCCAAATAATGGGTCACAACCTCGTGACATCACGCCTCCATCTCCATGTATGGAGCTGACCTGTTCTGACATTCCATAATGATGTTGATCCCTCCCCCACTCGTCCTTCCTCTTCCATGTCTCCCTTTTGACTGACATACCTGACCAGAGTTCTCAACAGGCCCGAAACTTAAGGCTAATATTTTTTACTTTAGCCAGTAAAGAGTAGTGTAAGTATAGCCTATCACTCTGCCAAAACAGTAATATTATACCATATTACTTTGCAAAAACATTTAGCACATGCATTATGTATTACATATAGGCCTATTATCGTTGATTTCCGTTTGAAAAAAAAATTAATTCCAAAGGGATGGATATCCCTGATAGTCATAGTAAATGTGACCTGCTGTCGCAGTTAAGTCCATATAACATGGAGATCCCTGATGTCTCAACAGGCCCGGAAATTAAGGTCTGGCCCTCATCAAACCCTGTAAACTCAAGACACTGCCACCGCTGCCACCCTTAGATCTCCATATATGGAGCTGACCTGTTCTGACATTCCATTATGTTGATCTGACCTCATCAAACCCTGTGCACTCAAGACACGCTCCATATATGGCCAGTGCACTTCTCGCCCCTCAGGTCGTCCTACTGGTTCTATATGTAACTTATTTCAATCGCATTTTGTCCCATCTTTGTATGGTAGAGTTTAATACAGCATAATTGTATTTGGTCTCCCTGCTCTTCTTGTCACATTTAGATCCTGGGTCTATAGGTTGGATACAACCTATAAAACACAATCCTGTTTCTGGTCTGACACAAATGTCTCCCTTGAGCAAGCAGCCAGTCTCTATTAGTGCAATGGTTAACATTGGCCTGGGGTCAAATCCAGGGTAGAACAGTCTCTATTAGTGCAGTGGTTAACATTTTCCTGGGGTCAAATCCAGGGTAGAACAGTCTCTATTAGTGCAGTGGTTAACATTTTCTGGGGTCAAATCCAGGGTAGAACAGTCTCTATTAGTGCAGTGGTTAACATTTTCCTGGGGTCAAATCCAGGGTAGAACAGTCTCTATTAGTGCAGTGGTTAACATTTTCCTGGGGTCAAATCCAGGGTAGAACAGTCTCTATTAGTGCAATGGTTAACATTTTCCTGGGGTCAAATCCAGGGTAGAACAGTCTCTATTAGTGCAGTGGTTAACATTTTCCTGGGGTCAAATCCAGGGTAGAACAGTCTCTATTAGTGCAATGGTTAACATTTGCCTGGAGTCAAATCCAGGGTAGAACAGTCTCTATTAGTGCAGTGGTTAACATTTGCCTGGAGTCAAATCCAGGGTAGAACAGTCTCTATTAGTGCAATGGTTAACATTTGCCTGGAGTCAAATCCAGGGTAGAACAGTCTCTATTAGTGCAGTGGTTAACATTTTCCTGGGGTCAAATCCAGGGTAGAACAGTCTCTATTAGTGCAGTGGTTAACATTTGCCTGGGGTCAAATCCGGGTAGAACAGTCTCTATTAGTGCAGTGGTTAACATTTTCCTGGGGTCAAATCCAGGGTAGAACAGTCTCTATTAGTGCAATGGTTAACATTTTCCTGGGGTCAAATCCAGGGTAGAACAGTCTCTATTAGTGCAATGGTTAACATTGGCCTGGGGTCAAATCCAGGGTAGAACAGTCTCTATTAGCGCAGTGGTTAACATTTGCCTGGGGTCAAATCCAGGGTAGAACAGTCTCTATTAGTGCAGTGGTTAACATTTGCCTGGGGTCAAATCCAGGGTAGAACAGTCTCTATTAGTGCAATGGTTAACATTTTCCTGGGGTCAAATCCAGGGTAGAACAGTCTCTATTAGTGCAATGGTTAACATTGGCCTGGGGTCAAATCCAGGGTAGAACAGCCAGACTCTTGTACATGCATGTCGCTTTAAGGCCTGACACTAAACTTAAATCCTAACGCAAATTGAGGAAACGTGAGGACCAGGAAAATGGCGTCACTTTCCATCATTGCACTTTTGAGATAGATTTCACTTAAGATATAACTACAGTCACTCACCCATGCGCGCTCTCTCTCTCTCTCTCGCTCTCTCTCTCTCTCTCTCTCTCTCTCTCTCTCTCTCTCTCTCTCTCTCTCTCTCTCTCTCTCTCTCTCTCTCTCTCTCTCTCTCTGTCTCTGTCTCTCAGTGCTAGACACAGAAAACCCGAACCCGAAATTGATCTGTGACATTTTATCCGATTCAATTCTGTCGGCAATTCGGTCCGATTCTTTCTTTCTTTTCTTATGGACGCCCGATTTGTTCAATGAACTGCCTTTGTGCATATGCATTTTGTATTTGTTGATGACATGTATCACTGTGTTATTTTAATAAATGTTGATGAACTGATTACACATGGACCACAATGGAAACAAGTCCCCATGATATTTTGTGGGTTATCCTTTTTAGCCTTAATGTCTGACAGTATAGCGGGTGCAGTTTACATTTAGGATTAATGATATATCCAATCAATCAATCAAAATACTCTTCATTGGTTTTGGTCAAATTGATCACCTGACAATTTCTTATCATCACAGAATACCGTATTCTACGCTGTTGGACATTGAACCAGTGGTCCTTGAGGGGTTTCCAGGTAAATGATGGAGAGTCGGTAACCAAATGGACCCTTGTAGATCTTGAACTCTTGAGAGCGTGAGATGAAACCAAATGGACCCTTACTTATGGGTCGATTAAAGGGCCACTTCACCCCTTTTTGCAACCAGATCGTATGTTAATGATGTTTTGGGAGACGAGAAACACTTTCCTGGGTTTTTTTTTTTTAATGTGGGTATAGTGTTTTTAGTATTTCAAAGTGCCTGTGATGTCATGGGCACTGCATGGTCTCACTGCTGGACCACTACAATGACCATAATGCTTTGCTGCACTCACCCCACCTTGTGGATATAGGGAGAGGGCTGTAGTCCAGGAAGGAAGTGAGACTAGTGTCCATGACATCACTGGCACTTAAATACTAAAATTGCTAAAAAAAAACCCATCTATTACACAACCAAACATCATTAAAATGAGATATGGTTGCAAAAGGTGTGAAGTGGCCCTTTAAATTATTGTTAACCCATTCTGAACGGGAACCCATTTTGGTGTTGGCATCATGTTATGCTTTAGCTATTTAAAAATAGCAGATCTACAAGCTCGTGGCGCGCCACCGAGTGGTGCGCCACGAGCTTGTAGGTCTGCTATTTTTGAAAAATCGAAGAACGACTGACATTTTTAGAATCTGATCTCAGGTCAGAATGGCTTAATCACACCAGTGTGTGTCCCAGTGGAAACCTCGTATGAATCTGATCTCAGGTCAGAATGGGTTAAACAGCTGCATTGCTATAGTTTATAAGAAGTCTACACAATTAGAGAATGTAGAAGGATTGTTCTTTTGATCGTTTGCCTGTTGTCTATGGTACCACATGGCATTGTGGACGAAATCTTATCCAAGGACAACAAAGTATTCTAAGTCTTGGGTGTTGGGTCTGAGGCGCCTATAAATCTCATCAAAGTAATGGTGGTCCGTTGCTCAAATGTCGAATAAATAATGGACCTGGAAAAGGGTTGAAAATCACTGTCATTATAGGGTATTTCCCAGACTAAAAACGCAACACATCACATGGGCTGTTTCCTTCCCAAAAAGTGAAGATGATGACGTAATATATATACAAAAATGGGCTCCATACGGAGCGGAAGCAAAACTTTATTTTCCCAGAAACTGGGGCGGTGCAAAAAGTATTCCCGAAGCCAAATGGCCACCGACCCAAAGCATCACTTCTCCCATGTGTCTCAGTCTGGCGGAGGACACACTGTCGGAAAACAAGTGGCAGATTCCATTCGGGGAGGAAAGAGGAGGCGATCTTCGGCGACTCCCTCTCTCTGGGTGTTTGTGCCGCTGCGTCTCGTCACAATAGTGCAGGTGTGCTGTTTTAGATTACGCCTCAGATTATTGTCAGCGCTGCCTCCAGTGCCAGATTTACACGTTGTATTCATCGGGACAAAAAGGATAAAAAAAAATAAAAAAAAAAGAGTTGTTTTTTCCTGTTCTATGATCTCTCTGCTGTTAATGTTGCTTTTGTTCAAGGTTAGGAAGCAATATCCATCCCCTCATCAGGTTTCCTATTCATACAAACACTGTGTGTGTGTGTGTGTGTGTGTGTGTGTGTGTGTGTGTGTGTGTGTGTGTGTGTGTCTGTGTGTGTGTGTGTGTGTGTGGTGTGTGTGTGTGTGTGTGTGTGTGTGTGACTCCCACTGGTGATAGAACACACATGTGTATGAGTGTGCATGAAACAGAGAGAGCGATAGATTCTGACCGTCATCACCATATCAACACCGTGGAGACAGATATGTCATGTCTGCTGGGTGAGTGACGGGTCGGTTGTCATGGTGACACATGAGAAAAGAATGGAGACAGTGGAACACCTTCTATAGTACTAATTTGTCCTTCTGGGTCTGTCTGTCCCCTAGCTGTGTCTACATTGTCCCCTGTGTCCCCTAGCTGTGCCTACATTGTCACCTGTGTCCCCTAGCTGTGCCTACATTGTCCCCTGTGTCCCCTAGCTGTGCCTACATTGTCCCCTAGCTGTGCCTACATTGTCCCCTGTGTCCCCTAGCTGTGTCTACATTGTCCCCTGTGTCCCCTAGCTGTGCCTACATTGTCACCTGTGTCCCCTAGCTGTGCCTACATTGTCCCCTAGCTGTGCCTACATTGTCCCCTAGCTGTGCCTACATTGTCCCCTGTGTCCCCTAGCTGTGCCTACATTGTCCCCTAGCTGTGCCTACATTGTCCCCTGTGTCCCCTAGCTGTGCCTACATTGTCCCCTAGCTGTGCCTACATTGTCCCCTTTGTCCCCTAGCTGTGCCTACATTGTCCCCTTTGTCCCCTAGCTGTGCCTACATTGTCCCCTTTGTCCCCTAGCTGTGTCTACATTGTCCCCTGTGTCCCCTAGCTGTGTCTACATTGTCCCCTAGCTGTGTCTACATTGTCCCCTGTGTCCCCTAGCTGTGTCTACATTGTCCCCTTTGTCCCCTAGCTGTGCCTACATTGTCCCCTTTGTCCCCTAGCTGTGTCTACATTGTCCCCTTTGTCCCCTAGCTGTGTCTACATTGTCCCCTTTGTCCCCTAGCTGTGTCTACATTGTCCCCTAGCTGTGTCTACATTGTCCCCTAGCTGTGTCTACATTGTCCCCTAGCTGTGTCTACATTGTCCCCTGAGTCTTTATGTTCATGACATAGGCTATATGTGTCTGTAAGAAAAGAAAAGGGAGGTTATAAAACATGGTCGGGTAGAATGCTTTTTTGAGCATAATTATGTTTATGTCCAATATGGTGTGTATAATATGGTGTACAGCAAGGTGTGTGTGTGTGTGTGTGTGTGTGTGTGTGTGTGTGTGTGTGTGTGTGTGTGTGTGTGTGTGTGTGTGTGTGTGTGTGTGTGTGTGCTTGCGTGCGTGCGTGCGCATTTCTGTGTGCGTTTGTGTGTTGTTGCAGTAATGTATTAATGCAATCCTGCAGCGTCTAATTAACAGCACACAATTGTAATCAATTTGTTTACAACTATTCAGGAAAGGACCTACTGTATTAATTCAACTCTGAGTATGTGTGCGTACTGTATGTACGTGTGTGTGTGTGCATGCGACCATGCGTGCACACGTGTTCTTATGCAAGCTGTAAGGAGGTGACCACGCCAGGGGCCAGTGGTGGAAGTAACGTTTGCTTAAGTACTGTACTTTAGTACAATTTCGAAGTACTTTTACGTTTCCAATTTTCCGTATACTTTTGCTTCTACTCCAGTACTCTCTACTGTACTTTTTCTACACTTTACAGAATTAAACAAGCCCAACATCGCTCATAATAAGCTCATAATAAGCAGACGTGACAGCGCGGACATGTGCACCTTGTTGGGTAACATGTCATTGGTCCGACCCTAACCCATGACCTCACAGGAAGCCACTGACTAACGGGATCATCGGTCTGCACGCTGTGACTTTTGTGTGACTGAATGAGACTCACGTGGATCTGTGCTAGCTGGATTTCAGCTCTACAGCACCTGTTAGGGCCATTGCTTGATCTGTGCTAGCTGGATTTCAGCTCTACAGCACCTGTTAGGGCCATTGTTTGATCTATGCTAGCTGGATTTCAGCTCTACAGCACCTGTTAGGGCCATTGTTTGATCTGTGCTAGCTGGATTTCAGCTCTACAGCACCTGTTAGGGCCATTGCTTGCCTGACAGGTTGCTAGTCTACACAGTAACACACATGCAGCCAAACGGCAACGCCAACAACATGTGTAACAAGGATGAATGTCCTCTTGTTTGTTTGTATTGCCTGCAGGGGTTTTAATCACTGCAGTACTTCAGCTGTATAGACTCTGTATAGTTGTAGCTGTATTGACCAAAAGAAAAGAAGACATGACGAAGCCGTACAAGCACAGCAGGGTGGTTCGTGTACATGAGAGAAAACTATACCCTCTGAGATGTGGAACTGAACTGCACATACAGCGGGGGCGTGGGCAGGGCCTGTAACTAACAAGGGGTCGGTTTAACCCACGGTATGCAAAGGAACCTGTAAGATGGATGGATGGATGGATGGATGGATGGGCATCTGATGAGTCATACGTTTTTATTTAGGACTTGTATCAATGCAGCCATTGCCCCCTGCCGACGGGGGCGATGGCTGTTTACCTCGTTTGTGGTGATAGCTTATCACCTCGGTGTCGTTTTTTAAGGGTTAGAGAACTACAACAGTACATCATTCGCCGCAGTGATCAGCTACCACCGCGGACCCCGACACATCTCTCTGTTTTTACTATCAGACAAAGTCCTTTCACTCTGGAGCCATCACCCCCCGTTCACTGATTGGTCTACAAGTTGGGTGGGCGGGTTTTGCAGGCGGGGGTCAGTGCTTAATTAAGGACATCACCGTGAGTATGATGGCCTCGACTCGTTATGAAGGTTGACGGTGATAGGTGAAGGTGATAACGTATCACCTAAAACTGGAGCATGCGTGTCTATATTGTGATAGTATACTCATTGCTATATAGTGTTTATTCAGTAACAGGAGTCTCGACCATGTCTCTCCAGCTTATTATTTAACAGAAAATGCTAAAATAAAAAAATAAACTGAAACTGAAACTTGGAATTGTGGAATTGTAAGTGAAAGAATGGAACTGCATGGCCAGAACACCATAATATACAAATTAATATCATAAATCTACTTTCTCCTGATTGGCTGAAATGTTGTCACCTTCCTGAAAATGTATATTTTCTGTTTATTAAAGAGCTGGAGAGACAGGGAGACTAAGACCCCTGTTATGAACAAACACTCTAGCAACAATTTCAGAATATAGTGATTTAACGTTTTAAACAACACACATTTCTTTAACCAAACTACCCCTTACGCCAGGGCTCCACTGGGCGCGTCTGCGTCGCGTCAGCGTCACCGTCACAGAATGTTCCCTTTTTAATCAATGAAGGGTGGCTCCACTGCCCGCGTTGCGCGTGCGTGCCGCACGTTGACGCGACGGAGACGCAACGCGCCCAAACGCGCCCAGTGGAGCCCTGGCGTTACCCTACCTTTAATGTGGAACGATTACCGTGGAAATGCTATACCAAGTGCAAAGATGATACCAGAAAAAAAAACTTTTGTTTAATTGGAGAAAACGTTACTCAACGCATGAATAGACATGCGCGCGTGCGCGCGCAGGTCGACATGGGGGACACAGAAGGAGAGAGAAGGGAAAATCACAGAAAACAACCGGGGACGTGGCCTCGACACTATATGTAAAACGCCTTCTCAGCTGCATAGCATGAACTTAATTGCCCTCACGGTGGCACAATGTAAAGAATGAGGTGAAAGGTGATAGCTATATACTCCATTTGGCCCACTAGCATTGATTCTGTCTTAGGTATAGATGCCATCTCCATTGTGCCCTTTACGACCGTCGTCGTAAAGGGCAGGGAGCGGGGCTAGGGCAGGGCCCGGCTGCCATGTCACACGCACGCACGCACGCACACACACACACACACACGCACGCACGCACGCACACACACATGCACACGCACACAGGACACAATGAGGTTAGTGACACAACCCACGCCACTGTCTGGATTACCTCATTACACGGGTATGGATTTATAGTTATTTCACCCCCTCGCGTCCTCACACTCCACTGAAGCGAGGGGTGCCCAAACAAACATTGAAGTCCATTATAGACTTGGCATGGCACAAATTACATCATAATTGCGACGGACCATTTGGACGCAATTATGATATACGTATATTGTATTGTTTACAATACGTATTGTTAAAATTTACAATTATTGTTTAATTATACCTTCGGAGCATACGCAGGAGTATTTGAAAATCCCCCTGAAAATAGTCCCTGCATGGTTTGTTGCCACCGTGATGCGGAAGAACAACAGACTGAAAAGGCGGATGGATTCAAGTGATCCAAGTTGCATTGAACTCATTTTCCCAGAAGCCCTTGCAGCCCAGTGCACAGGGTTGATTTCCGGTTATGTCATCATAACGCATCCATCGGCCCACTAGTGCGCAAGCTGAGCGCACAATTACTGTCGAAACGCTACGGATTTTCAAATCTCAGCCTCTCTGTAAAACATTTAAATTACCGTAACTAGCAACTGCACTCTGTCAACTGTCTACTTGGGCGTTGCACACAAGTAGGCTATAAATGGCCTAGTGCCCAAGCAGAGCGAGCAAGTACTGTCGGCTCGATGGTCAGTGATGTAATGAAATGATGTACCAATGCCAGGGTATAACTGGCTCTCGATGGTGACATAATAAAGGTATAGGTTTCAGATTATATACATGTATACATAGAGGCATTAACTTTAATCCACCGACACTGAATGCCTATATATCATCATTTTTCTACCACGGTCGAGATCGTGGATTTCACAATATCACGCCAGACTTCCCGGTCCTTCATTGCCATCCCCAGTTCCTGCTTACTGATGCCTGTGTCCCCTAGCGATGACATCAGGGAACGACAGTTTTCTATACCTAAGAAGGGAAGATATAAGCTCATTGTCAGCTCTGTAGCCGTGGCCGGCAAACTGTGTTCTTCTGATCGGACTAGTGAAGAAACACGGGGATGGTTGGCGTATATTAGATTAGTCGATGGGTGGCTCTTCCAAGACAGAAAGCGGGTGTAAGTGCCATCCAAGCGTTTCTCTAGTTTCTTTGAAAGTGTCCATGTCTCGGAGCCATAGCGTAGAATCGGCTCAACGGTCGTCCTAAATATTTTTACTTTTAACATCTTACTAAGCTGGGACGACCAGATCTTATGCATGTCGTGCAGATTTTTGGGGGCATGCAGATTCTTTTTTTGGGGGGGGGGGGCATGGATAATTGAGAAATAAATAAAAAGACAATTTGCTTCTCATGCAGTGCACGTATTTGGCGTGCACATGTACGTGTAGAGTGTGTGTGTGTGTGTTAGGGGGGGTCCAATTCACTCCTGAAGGAGAAGCTATAGCTATGGCCCACCCCCTATGTCTCCCCACCACGCACGCACGCACGCACGCACGCACGCACACACACACACACACACACACACACACACACACACACACACACACACACACACACACACACACACACGCGTCTGGAGGGATACAGTAAGCCCCGGCGGATTTGTAGAAAGGCCCGGATCGTTCATAAATAAAGATGAAAATGGTAAGGTGTGTGTGTGTGTGTGTGTGTGTGTGTGCGCGCGCATGCAAGCAATGTGTGCTTGTTTATGAGTGTATGCATAGATAAATGTGTGTGTTGTTTGCATGTTTAAAATATTATGTTGTGTGTGTGTGTGTGTGTGTGTGTGGTGGGGGGGTGGGGGGTGCATAGGGACACATTGGGGGAGGGGGAGGGGATGAAAAGAGAGTGACACAGAGGGAGGGAGATATAGAGGGGGAGGGGGGATACATGCTATTAGACACTAATTAAATAATCATCTGTGTGCTCGTTTAGCGCCCCACCCCCACCACAACACCTGTCACAACACATCACCCTCACACACACACACACACACACACACGCACACACACACCCTCACACACACACACACACACACACACACACACACACACACACACACACACACACACACACACACACACACACACACACACAGTTATACAGAGTTGCACGTGCATAAGATACTGTAGCCACTATTATTGTTTGAAACCTCATTACGTCCCCAAAAAATGTCACAGATTAAAAAATACAGATCTACAACTCTGAGACACGCTTGCGAGAGCTTGTGGATGCATGTGCAACTTGCATCAACTGCGTCGACATTAGGTGGTCTTTACATGAGAACGGTGTTCATAAGAAATGGCAAAACATGGCGATAATAATGGTGTCCCTTTAGACGAGAACGGCGTTTTCAAGGGGGTGAAAACACAACAACGTGAAACCACCTCCCAGAACGCCGTCCGTCTTTGAGAACGCCCGTTCTTCCCGTCTCCGTGTAAACAGGCAAAACAGTGAATGCGCAAAACGTATGACATCATGGCTCACTTTGGCTCAAAACGCACATTTATTACGTTTATTATGGTGTTCCTACAATGAACAAGCCTCCCTCCTAAGCGCCGCTCATCAGCGATGGTGAATGTAAAACCATGATGTAAATAAAATGCCTTTTGTGTACATTGTGTGCTACATTTGTGTAGCCTAATGTATTATAAAAATTAAAATATACAACCATCCCGTGGCGCGCTCTGCCTGCATGCTCTGGGCTGCCTGTCAGCCTGTGTGTCACCTCGATGCGTTGGTATAGAAAGCAGGCAGCGAGATCGGTGAACCAATCAGCGTGCGCGTTTTTCTGAGCCGCGGCCCTCCCATCTAGGCCAGAAATGTCTAGCGTTAGCTCAGGCTAGTCGCCGTCTAAAAGAGGCCTTATATAAGTCTGGAATTTTGGTGTGGAAGATTCATTTCCAAGGGGCGGTTACACAAACAGATTCCAACGTCTCAGCAAATCTTTGAATATAGTGGCCTCTGATTGGTCACCTGCACAACTCTGGAGTGAGTGAAATGTAATGCAAACTGAGGGATATCCCCCCCCCCCCCCCCCCCTGTGTCGGATTTGTTTGGTTTACAGGACACGCCGTCAATTTACAGACACACACACACAAAGTTAGAAGAATATGGAGAACACCGGTTTCTGCCTCCTGACGGCAACGATATATACTTTTTCAATCCCCGGTCGGGTCATATTATTATACCAAAGACCGGGGATTGAAAAATGGGACCCAATGCCTCCCCATGCTTGGCACTCAGCCCCAAGGGTCGGATTGGGGGTAAGTCAGTCCCTGCGATATAGCGTCATGTCCAGGGGGTTTATACTTGTACATCAAGCCACCTCACCGCTATACAGAAACAGGAGATTGTCTCCTATAGCTGCCCTATATGGGCCTCATGGCGTACTGTATACTAACTTACATCTTCGCCCCACGGCGAGGGGGCGGCGGTGGCTCAGGGGTAGAGTGCCTGGATGGGAACCGCAAGGTTGCCAGTTCGAACCCGGGCTCCCCCAGAGTTACTGTCGAAGTGTCCTTGAGCAAGACACTGAACCCCTAATTGCTCCCGATGTGCTAGTTGGTGCCTTGCATGGTTTCCGTTGCCATCGGTGTGTGAATGGGTGAATGTAATGCACAATCTATGTAAAGCGCCTTGGATAAAAGGCGCTATATAAATGCACCATTTATCTTCAGGTAACCTGACAGTAGATACAAACTCAGAGTCTCATGGTACTCCGGTATATCGCTGGCCAGGTGGACGGCCGCACAGCAGTGGTCTGAGCAGTCTGTCTGTGGTGTGATGATGGCTGTCCCCGATGAGATGACGTACACTCTCAGCCTTGGCCACACAATCGTCATGTAAACGAGGGTTGCTTTTTTTTCTCTTTTTTTTTTAGCGTCCGTGTGAACAAGTTACATTGTGATCGGAATGATCTCAATCATTCTGAAAGAAGACATTTTTGTCCATGAACCCATGCGGTCACTATGTGTGTGGTGGAAGAGCATTGTGCTGTGTGTTGCTCACCTTGTTACAGCGCTACAGACGTTTTAAACCTTATCTTCATGTGTAATTCAACGCTGTCTCACCCCCCTAACAGTCATACTACATGACTTCTTGACCATAATGTCAGACGGTGACTCAGGAGGGCAGTCAAACGGTGACTTGGGCCTTTGGGCCGAACAAATAATTATAGAAAGAACACCCTTTTTGTTGTTTCTAATTATTTGTTTGGCCCAAAAAATGCACGCCCACGCACGTATGCTCGCACGCACACACACACGCGCACACACGCACACACGCGCGCACACACACACACACACACACACACACACACACACACACACACACACACACACACACACACACACACACACACACACACACACACTTAGTGTGCACAGACATGTCCAAATGAAGGCCTGCATGTCTGTCTGTACATTATGTATAATTACACCCAGCCATATGGCCATAGGCCTAAGGACAACACACAAACACACAGGCGCGCTCCCGCACGCACGCACACACACACACACGCACACACACACACACACACACACACGCACACACACACACACACACACACACACACACACACACACACACACACACACACACACACAGAGATAGCGTTATATACAGTCGATTGAATAGTGTTGGAATCATGGTCTCATTCATTGATTGGTCTTTCTCCTGGGGGTGAGTCTGGGTAATGCAGCGTACAGGCCAGTATGGTGGATAATAATGGCCTGCGTTAATGACTCTCATCTCTTCATGGCATCCTCACTATTTGGGGAAACAAACGTGAATGTGATTAACCCATTCTGACCTGAGATCAGATTCTAAAAATGTCTTCTACATCCTGACAGTTTTCCATTCTGACCTGAGATCAGATTCTAAAAAATGTCTTCTATGTCAGTCGCTCTTTGATTTTTCAAAGATAGCAGACATCCAAGCGTAGCGTATGAGCTTGTAGATCTGCTATTTTTCAATAGCTAAAGCATAACATAGTGCTAACACCAAAATGGGTTCCCGCCCAGAATGAGTTAACATCTGCTATGTTGAGCCCACCCCCCCCCCCCCCACCACGCACGCACACACATGCACGCGCACACACACACACACACGCACGCACGCACGCACGCACGCACGCACGCACACACGCACGCACGCACACATGGCGATAAAGCATACCTTCTTACGAATCTATCTATCTATCTATCTATCTATCTATCTATCTATCTATCTATCTATCTATCTATCTATCTATCTATCTATCTATCTATCTATCTATCTATCTATCTATCTATCTATCTATCTAACGTTAGTATTTCTTCCCGGCTGTCATAACTGATCGGTGTGGAAGGTGTTTACTACAGACGTTGTTTGGAGTTGGAAGCAGCCATTCCACATGTTGACATAACCAGGACTTCGGTAACACATTTAATTCTTTGTCAGAATCAGAAAAAAATGTATCATCGTCAAGACAATGCAACAGGTTCTCAAAGCCCTTGAGGGAGGGGGTTCCAGCTGGGGGGACCCCACCCATATACAAATGGGTTAGTATATGGCATGACAATTGGTTTAAAATGAGTTTAACCACTTTAACTTTAATCGTAAAGTGTTTACTTTTAATACCTCGGCTGTTTGAGAACAGCTCAGCTATTTTCAAAAGATCTTGAGAATAATGTGGGGGGAAAAGAAATCGGAATATTGGTGAAATACTGTAATGTAACACAAATCTTGTATGGCGGTCTTTGGCACACAATGGTTTTCAGAGGGGCGTCTGCGATCAAACACATTGACTTGGCCGGCCCTTGACTGACGCAGTGACAAAACCCAAGATGCAAATCTGTGAAAAGCGTATCTTAGCACAAATCACACAAACACTCATATGACATCATGACTGGACGGGTTTGATGGCTGTTTGATGGTGCCATGTTGTTGTTGTTGTTGTTGTTGTTGTTGTACTAATCATGTGTGATTGTTGTCATAGTGAGGCTGAACTATCTATTTATTATTATTATTATTATTACTACAATTGGTGAAATGTTTGTGCCATGTAGTGATTGGCTGAATTCCGGGCCCGTGGACATCAGCACTGTGATTGGCTGAATCCCGGGCCTGTGGATATCAGCTCTGTGATTGGCTGAATCCCGGGCCCTTGGATATCAGTACTGTGATAGGCTGAATTCCGGGTCCGTGGATATCAGCTCTGTGATTGGCTGAATCCCGGGCCCGTGGATATCAGCACTGTGATTGGCTGAATTCCGGGCCCGTGGACATCAGCACTGTGATTGGCTGAATCCCGGGCCTGTGGATATCAGCTCTGTGATTGGCTGAATCCCGGGCCCGTGGATATCAGCACTGTGATTGGCTGAATTCCGGGTCCGTGGATATCAGCACTGTGATTGGCTGAATCCCGGGCCCTTGGATATCAGTACTGTGATTGGCTGAATCCCGGGCCCTTGGATATCAGCACTGTGATTGGCTGAATCCCGGGCCTGTGGATATCAGTACTGTGATTGGCTGAATCCCGGGCCCTTGGATATCAGCACTGTGATAGGCTGAATTCCGGGCCCTTGGATATCAGCACAGTGATGGCTATAGAGCGTCGCAGTCCCGCCCCCTTTCATGACGACGCCAGGGCCCAGGAAATGAATCACAATGCATTTTTCTCATAGACATTTAAAGAAGTATTTATTTAATGACCTTTTAAGTGTCGTACGAAGCCAACTCGAGTCGTGACAAATCATGACAACACACACAATATTTTGGACCAAACAAATAATTACATAGAAGAAAAACAACAAAAAAGGCGAAGACTTTTGTTTGTTGTCACGACAAGAGTTGGCTTTGTCCGCGGCGTAGACGTCTTTAAACAAATACTTTCTGAAATGTCTATGAGGAAAATGAACGGAGAATCATTTCCTGCGGCCCTGTGCGGCCACCGTGCCGCGGACATTTCATTGTCCCTGAGTATAGCTTGTTTTTGATGATTGTAATATAGTACATGAACCCTCTATTGTAGCCTACTCAATGCGCAGGCCTAGGTTAGTAAGTATGAGGACCGCATAGAGGCCCAAAACTCTAGTATGATACAATGTTTGCGGAGAAGAGATGAGATCATGGCTGTGTGAACTGCATGCTCATTGAAACTCATCAGCTGTAAACAAATGAATTGTTATTACTCAAATGCACTCACACACACATTGTATAGGTATGCATGGATGCATGCACATACAGTACATGCATAGTGCATTCTTACACGCACGCACGCATGCGCACACACACACACACACACACACACACACACACACACACACACACACACATATACGTGCACGCACGGCTACAGTGCCGTCTGGGGAAAAAAAAGTTAGACCGAAATAGAAAAGCCCAGGATTTGATTATTGGAAAGAAACGAGCGTCCCAGGCACGCTGTTACAGTGTAACATAATGAAAAGGAAATATTCATATTACGGGAAAACAAACTATTGGAAAGCTGCTCATTAACGCTCATGCATAAATGCAAATGGTCTTAATTAGTCGGAGGACCTTGGGTGCCTCTCGTGATGGATCCTCGCTTCGCTCGCACTTGTTTTCCTCTCTTGTTTGTTTTCCCTGCATCCTTCGCCGTTGTTGTTGTTGTTTTTGAAGTCCTCCTACGGTCCTCCTCTCTCTCTCTCTCTCTCTCTCTCTCTCTCTCTCTGTCTCTCTCTCTCTCTCTCTCTCTCTCTCTCTCTCTCTCTGTCTCTCTCTGTCTCTCGTTATTCCATCTCTGCTCTGGAGTTCTCCTCCCCTCTGCGCCGGATGCAGTCGTCTCATGGTTCTCTCTCGCCCCCACAGTGTTGACCCACCCATCCATCCACCCATCCATCCACCCATCCATCCATCCATCCACCCACCCATCCATCCATCCATCCGGTCCCCCAGCCAGACCAGGACCACGCCTGCCTGCCTGCGCTGCTCGTGCGGAGCCAGAGGAGGGTGACTGCGGTGAGGGGCGGAGTGGGGCGGGGGTGCATGGGGGATGGAGGTTGGTGTGGTGTGGTGTTGTGGTGGGGGTGGTGGGGGGGTTCTGGTGTCGGCTCTCAGTGGAGCGGGCCTATTTCACCGTATCTGATTAGCCACCAAGCCATCATGAGAAACAGCACTTTGTTCCCAACCTTTTTCTTCTTTGGAACCCTCTGATTACACCTGAGGCACCCTCCAAAAACACGCACGGGCAAACACACACGCGCGCACGTTCCTATAGTATAGCGCGTGCACTTGCGCATGTACAGTAAGCTATACACGCTTGGTTTTCACCATTCAGGCCTATGTATTTCTCGTATGACAAAAAGCCATTTCAGTTTTTATGAATTGAAAAAATTGGAGAAAATAATAACACATATTATGACACATTTAGCGGATAAAAGGAAGTTAAGATTTTGTAAACCCATTCTGAACGGGAACCCATTTTGGTGTTAGCATCACGTTATGCTTTAGCTATTGAAAAATAGCAGATCTACAAGCTCGTAGCGCGCCACCGAGTGGCGCGCTACGAGCTTGTATAGGTCTGCTATTTTTGAAAAATCGAAGAACGACTGACATTTTTTTAAATCTGATCTCGGGTCAGAATGGGTTCATCAGACCAGTGTGTGTCCAGTGGAAACCTCGTATGAATCTGATCTCAGGTCAGAATGGGTTAAAATATTTGGTCTGTCTGTTCCTATAGTACCTCTGTCTATAATGGGCCGTGTTGCCATCCATAACAGCCGTTATATTGAGTCCACACAGCGTCTCGGGGCTTTATTAGTTTAAAACGTGTTGCCGCTGAGACGTAGATGTCAGTGTTGTCACTGCATGTGCTCTACCTGTTATTTGTTTAGGGGACTAATCTAATTGGTCCCCGTGTCATGTGTGACATGTGTTTATGGACGCGCATACAGCGGGACCTGTTTGGTCAGAGAGGGAGATGAGAGGAGACAGATAATTGGTCCAGAGGTGGCACCCGCAGGACCTTCGCGGCATGGCGCAACGCAATTTACAATTCAGCACACAGAGCACGAGACAACTCGCACCTGGTCGCCACAACACTGCATGCTTCCCTGGCTTGTTTCCTTAGAAGAACCCTGTGGTGGAATGTAACCAAGTACATTTAAAATACCTCAAAATTGTACTTAAAACACTTAGCCCGCTAGCATTTATTGAAGGATCAGGATCTAATTCACGCCAGCATTTTTCCCCATTTGAGCTCTTATTTTGAAAAGCCACATTTCCAGTCTATACCGGAAGTAGTATTATCCTAGTAAGCTCAACGGAGCCTAGACAGGCCTTTATTTATGCAAGATGAATCCAAACCAGGGCACTGGAGAGAGAGCTCCACATCGTCATACGTAGCTCTGAAACCAAAAATGCCATCTGGGATCGCCTGAGGAGATGCGATTGGCGATTGAAAGAAACGGATAGGATTTGGATAGGATTATTATGGCGACAACGATCTAAGATGGACGATTCAGTGCTGTGACAACAACATAGCCATAGCTAACGTAAGTAGCATTATGGCTCGATCGATCGAATGCACTATAAAAGCGCAATTGCCACTAATCGTCAACGTCAATGGCGCTGAAATGAATTTAAGTACTACTTTGAGTTTGTCGAATTTTCAGTATAGGGAGATATAGCCGCCGTGGTTGTAACGTGTCATGGTTGTTGTAACATGCACGTTGTCTCTTGATTGGTCAACACCATCATGACGTCATCGTGTCAGTATATGCTACAGCAACGTACTCTATACGTGCCCAGGAAGTTTCAAGGGTTTTCTCAAAATGCGTAAAAAAAAGTTCACCTTTAGTATCTGTGGTCTACAATTATTTTCTTTGATATTGATGAGCTGTTTTTAGACACTATGCACGTTAGTTCTGGTCTGTAAGCAACGCCAAAGAAGGACTTAAAAAAAGGGGTTCAATTGTATCACACGCCATGCCATATCATAACATTATGCAATATTGACATAGTTGACATATATTGGCCAATATTATGTCAGCTGTCTTTCAATTACAGAGTGTATTCTAAATCAGTTTAGGGTTGTATAACGTTGTACAACTCAAACTTTTTTGTGTAATCAATGTATATAATTGTTGATAAGAGATTTCTGCCCCCAACGGCTACAATATACTATATTGTTGTGGGGAGGTGGGGGTGGGGTGGTCCAGTGCTCAACTTACTGTAAGTTGTGTCCACCCATGGCATTGCAAAGGTACAGTATATGAAAGGCCGAAGCCATTCCAATCCTGGTTGTTGTGTACTTCGGCTGTCCTATGATACATTTCTCCAGGTTGCCAGCGAGCTGTACATACGTTCTTTGTGCTCCGGAAGACATTGTCTGGGTCTTGGCCTGTGTGTGTGTGTGTGTGTGGGGGGGGGGTGTCACACAGACTTCGGAAGTCAACGTGTTACGCAATGCAGGGTGTGACCTCGGTGTCACTTTACACTGACCCACATAATGGCATACAGGCCACTGGCACATACCCACACACACTAACACGCACGCACACGCACGCACGCTGACTGAAGTCGATTGAGGTATTTAAACATACAGCGTGACGGCGGCTGTACGCGACAATAAACCTTTTATGCAAAACATGCAAAATGATTGTACAGTGTATACCGGTATGCACGCAATACGTTTTCATTTGATCCTTCCTCTGCAAGGTTTCTTCTGTATACCTTTAGTGGCTAATTCATTCATCCGTTTATGTCCCGTACAATCTCAATTCTGATTTATGTTTTGGGTTGTTATTAAATAATTATGTATAGTGCCTCATTAACACGGGGAAGGTGCAATTGTGAAATTGTACAGCTCATATATTATCTTTGATCGCTAAATTATTCATACATTCTATGTCTTTCTCTGTATATTCTATATTTTGCATATATCTCTTACAGTGCATCAGTATAGCACAGGGAAGTTGAAATTCTAAATGATATGGTGATTGTACGCTGTTACTGTTTTTTCCACACTACGGTATTGCTTACTGTATTACCGAGACCAGATTTGATTAGATTTTTTTCGTTTTTCCGTTACAACAAGATAACTGTCTATAAGAGCCAGACAGCTCTCTTATAATGTCAATGTGATAATATTTCATTGCATTGTAGTGACTCAAGTGGTGACTCGTGGGGGAAGAGTCCGAGACCGAGTCAAAGACCAAGTCAAAGACCGAGACCGATACGTGAATGAAAATGTGGACTCGAGACCTGCAGACTCAATATATATAGAAAGTATTGAAAAATGGACATACCAGTAGCCTATACTCAAGTAAAGAAATAAATTGTAAATAAGTACAGTACAGTAAATCATCTCTGTCGTCGCGTGGTGGAAACATCATAATATGTCCAAAACTGTTACTTTTCGGTATTCAAATTCAAACTCAAAAAGTTCGAATATGGAGATAAGAGGTTTCTGCCCCGACGGCATCGAAATGGACTTAGTTTCATTTAGCAGCGCCGCTCTCTTCGAGCAGTTATGATTATTTCACTGTGACAAATCGCCCAGCGGACGACTAATTAGATTAAGTGACCAACAAGTTCCACTTATTAAAACTCTCCTCCACATAGACAGGCCCTCTGGCTCTCCTCTGGCACACTGAATGCCTGTGGTTCCACGTGTTGTTATTCCCGCGGCCATGAATTATTCAATATTTGTTTGAATAAATGAACGTGAAAAATAATCTCCAATGGCTACAGACGGAAACAGTTAATTGGAGTTAAAGAAAAAGTTTGTGCTCCTCCCCCCCTTCTTCTTCTTCTCCTTCTCCTTCTTCTCCTTCTTCTTCTTCTCCTTCTTCATCTTCTTCTCCTTCTTCTTCCGCCCTCCCGTCTCTTCCCTCCTTCCATACTTCCTTGCATTGTACCATCGGATTCTTCTTCCTCCTTTCATGTCAGTTCATTACGTCTAATTTATTAATGTCCAATATTTAATGTGCCAAAAATGTCAGATTCAAACAGAGGAAAAATGGGGCATTTTCCTGCCGGTATATACAAGGGATGCACAAGCTGTTTGCAGCCTCTTGTTGTGACTCTGGGGGCCGATGGGAGGAGGGGAAGGGGACGGGAGCAGAACACAGAGACAGAGGGAGGGGAAGGGAGCCGGAGCGACTGAACTCTTCATCAGACCTGAAGTTTATTTTTTTTTTCCCCTTCAACCATGAAGCTCACAGCTCCCAAACCACAACGCTAGTGCTCAGTGCCAAAAGGCACAAACTCTACACAAGCTAACCTCAAAACCAGAGCTGGAGTCAAACAAAAACAAACAAACAAAGCTATAGTGATGCTATAGTGCGCCGGCTGGCTGCATGGCTGCCATATAACTTTCCGTGGACTAAACTTGGGAGTAACAAAATCCCCCTCAACTTTTCAGAGGGTGAACTTGTTTTTTTTTGTCTTGCAGGGAAATGTATATTTGATAGATTAAGTGATGTCTTGAGTGCGAGGAGGAGGAGTGGTGGTTTTAAAATATGAAATCATGTTCTGTGAGAGGAATCAGGTTTTCCGCGCGCTCGAACAGACACCTGGGGATTTGGGCGCGGATAAACATGAATCCACAAAGACACACACGGAATGAACTTGCAAGCGCGTGCACGCGACACACACATGCATGCACGCACGCGCGCGACACACACACACACGCGCGCACGCGTATGCATGCAACACATGCACGCACGCACGCACACACGCACGCAGGCACACATGCACTACAGACACGTCCAGCCATTGATCTACAAGAAGTGTGTCCATGATGTCTGGGGTGTCCCTCTGCTGTCAGAGTGATCAATGTTGCATTGACTCACTGGGGTAGAGGCAGCTGACACACACACACACACACACACACACACAAACACACACGTACTGTAACGTTTCGTATCGTTGCAGTCAGGTAAAAATACATTTAAATTTATGTTCGACTTGATCATACAGCGTCACACATAAGTAACCAGAGGAGATGATCCACAAGACACGTGTTTCGAGCTTGTAGACCTGCTACTTTTGCTGTTTTTGAATTAGAAATCCTGAAAAGTAACAGTTTTGGACGTGTGAGGTTTTCACCCGACAGCGACTGTGTGTTTGTGTGTGTGTGTGTGTGTGTGTGTGTGTGGTCTGATGTTGAAGTGACCGATAATCGTTTGTGACTTTCAATGTGGACAACACACACACACACACACACAAACACACGCACGCGCACAAACTCGCGTTTACATTTGGAGTTCCTATGGCAACCCCTGACGAGCACTGAATGTTCAACGTTGAGGCGCTTTCTCCAACCATTTGCCAATTTGGTTAATTATGTCTTTGTGTCTTTGAATAGGCCTTGACTCCCCCCTCCCGCCTCCCCTCTCACACACACACACACACACACACACACAGCCGGGCATTGTTTTGGGGCGAGGTAGGAACAGAACTCAGCGGCTTTAATGAGCCACTGGCTGTCAGGAACGGTTAGGCTGCTGCGCACCGAAAGGCGGGGTCTGTGTGAGGGGGCGGGGCTAGGATGAACCACCACCACAACAATGCATAGTGTCCGTCCAACACACATGCACGGACACACGCACACATGCCCCTATATGTATGTGTACATACACGCACGCACGTCGCACGTACACACACACACACACACACACACACACACACACAATTTTGTATTGTATTAGTCATTCTCATATCGAGTACATTTTTTCGATTCATAGAATAGTGAAGTATTCAGCGAATAATCGAACAGCACATTTATTGACATAATTATTTTTCAAAGCCTTTGATTTAACCTTATTTTGTTAATACTGTACATGTATTTGTGATTATATTGGAAGACGTAGTGTAGCATAGCATTTTTTGTATGTTATGCATGCTATACCATAGGATGCACCATACTGATGATAGACTATAGAGCGGTGGCTCCCAAACCCTTTAGCTTGAGACCCAGAAAAGAAATGAGACGTTTGCCCGGGACCACATGGAGCCTGGGGGGTGACCACTGGACCACTGGACCACTGGAGCCTGGGGGGTGACCACTGGACCACTGGAGCCTGGGGGGTGACCACTGGACCACTGGAGCCTGGGGGGTGACCACTGGACCACTGGAGCCTGGGGGGTGACCACTGGACCACTGGAGCCTGGGGGGTGACCACTGGACCACTGGAGCCTGGGGGGTGACCACTGGACCACTGGAGCCTGGGGGGTGACCACTGGACCACTGGAGCCTGGGGGGTGACCACTGGACCACTGGAGCCTGGGGGGTGACCACTGGACCACTGGAGCCTGGGGGGTGACCACTGGACCACTGGAGCCTGGGGGGTGACCACTGGACCACTGGAGCCTGGGGGGTGACCACTGGACCACTGGAGCCTGGGGGGTGACCACTGGACCACATGGAGCCTGGGGGGTGACCACTGGACCACTGGACCACATGGAGCCTGGGGGGTGCCCGGGACCACTGGAGCCTGGGGGGTTCTCACTGGAGCCTGGGGGGTGCCCGGGACCACTGGAGCCTGGGGGGTGACCACTGGAGCCTGGGGGGTGCCCGGGACCACTGGAGCCTGGGGGGTTCTCACTGGAGCCTGGGGGGTGACCACTGGAGCCTGGGGGGTGCCCGGGACCACTGGAGCCTGGGGGGTGACCACTGGAGCCTGGGGGGTGCCCGGGACCACTGGAGCCTGGGGGGTGACCACTGGAGCCTGGGGGGTGCCCGGGACCACTGGAGCCTGGGGGGTGACCACTGGACCACTGGACCACTGGAGCCTGGGGGGTGCCCGGGACCACTGGAGCCTGGGGGGTGCTCCACCATTTTCATGACCCCCAGAATTATCTGTATTTGGCCGCGGACCCCGATCTGAAAATATGTAGTTCCAGGGACCCCCCCCCCCCCCCCCCCCCCCAGAAGCAAAGATTTGAGTTAAAAACATTTGCTCTGAAAGAATATATATTAAGGATTGGTACCACATTTTCACGACTCTTCAAAAATAGCAGATCTACAAGCTCGTATAGTGCGGCACTCGGTGAGTCGTTGCCACGCTATGATCTTGTAGATCTGCTATTTTATAGCTGGAGTATAATATAATGCTTAAAACACCAAAAAGTGTTCCCGTCCAGAATGGGTTAATGTCCCCCATGTTGGGCGTGGTCAGGTAGTGACGGATGTGAGACAGCTCAAAATAATGTAACCAAATGGACCCCTTTGTGTTTAATTAACTACAATAAGGACGTGTGTAATGTAGTCAGGATTATACATACAGACTATACATTTTTGGAAAGGGTATTGTCAAAGCAATTAAGGAATCAGATGTGTGGCCATATTGGAATTGACAAATAAAATGTATGTTTTGTAATATATTGGCTTCTAAATAAGTTGGAACATTGATTTTAATGGCTAGAACAGATTTACACTTGCATTGGTCCCATAGACTGTAAAAAATATGGACAAAGCGTTCCCCGGGTCTAACATGAACGTAAAATGAAGCCTGTCAGTCCTTGCAATGGAAGTCGCCATCTTTCTAGATCCGTTTGGGCCCAGCTGGCCCATTGGCTGGCCCAGACAACGAGGCGGGACTTCCCCCCTTCTTCTTCGTTGGTTTTTATTTTGACTCGAGTGGGTGGGGGATCCCGTTCATAGACTGTAACGGTAGCCACGCCCCTCAGAACATGTGCGACTTTATGGTCTTTCTTTTTATAAATGGGACCATAATTTTCCAAAAAGAATATTATGACATTAGAAATGAGACTTTAAACTAGTGACTGGAAGCAAAAAGTATTCATGACCATGTTTATTAAGGTAATACAGTCTAGGTGAAGTTGGGCCCAAATACATGGACTTCTATGGGGCTATGGGTTTTTTTGCAGTGGGAACCTAATATACAGCTTTTCCCATAATGTCATGCCCATAGAATAGGGATTGATTATGAATTGATTCCTATACCTAATTAAATGAACGATTATGTTGTTCGTAATCGAGCAAATGTTGGATTCACTGTTGACTGTTGCATGCACCTGACCTAGGTTACCTATACTCTCTCCAGAGTCCATAATAGTCCATAAGAGTCCATCTCTCTGTCTCAGTGTCTCTCTCTCTCTCTCTCTCTCTCTCTCTCTCTCTCTCTCTCTCTCTCTCTCTCTCTCTCTCTCTCTCTCTCTCTCTCTCTCTCTCTCTCTCTCTCTCTCTCTGTGTGTTTGTGTGCGCGCGTGTTCACAGCTGTCTCCTCTTGTTTCTCGTGTCAATCTTTTCCTGTCACTGTCGCTCTGTGCATCATGTGACTTCCTGTTTACGCCAGGATGATGACACGCACACACAAACAAATACACACACACACACACGCGCACGCGCGCACACACACACACACACACACACACACACACACACACTCCGATACATTAAAAGAATACCAAACAAAGATGCCACATGGGATCAAACACAAAGTCTATTACACAACAAACATGCGTCATGCAGACTGTGCGTGCGAGCGCGTGTGTGTACGAGTGTGTGTGTGTGTGTGTGTGTGTGTGTGTGTGTGAGAACGTGCGCTCTCCTTACTTCCAGTCAGCGCATCCTGCTGTCCTCTACATATGCTAGGTATGTTTTCATGCCTCCATTACATGAATGTGCAAACCAGCGCTCACACAATGACAGCCATCTGTCCAGACACACGTGCACGCACATGTACACGTGTGTGTACACACACACACACACACACGGGCGCATAAATGTACTTGCACGTACAAATTACTATGTACTGTATTATTCACACATGCACATTTATGCACACACACACACACACACACAAACATTTAAACTTGCACACATTGAACAAATATTCACGCGCGCGCGCACGCACACACACACACACACACACACACACACACACACACACACACTCCCAACAAGCTGTGAAGCTGTGTGGGTCTCTATGAAAATCAATAGATTGATTGACAGAGGAAAGCCTGCATGGGAGGACGACCATCTGAACCGTTCTGCCGCTTATAGCCCCGCCCCTTCATATTACATCCCCTCTCATGTAGGCATTGCATATTGTAACCCGCACACGGCTGTGCTTTCCGCTACACACACTGTCGTATCGTCTTATTGACACGTGCTTTGATCGTCTTATTGATACGTGCTTTGCAGGCAGCGGTTCTCAAAAGTGAGGATCCTTGCAAATTTCTAACTCATTAAGTTACGTACAAAGTCGAACCAAATGCCCCCCCCCCATGTAAAGCGTCTTTGGGTACTCAGAAAAGCGCTATATAAATTTGAGATATTATTTATTATTATAAATGGACCCGGAGCGGTCCATTTGGTTTCCGCAGCTTCCGCTTGTGTACATATAACTCTGGGTTATGGGGTTCCTTGAAATAGAAGAGTTTGAGACCAGCTGACACTCACTTGCACAGACTATACAGATTACTTGCAAGCGTATATATACAGTCCTGTGGTTGTGCGTGTCTCTCTGGCTCTCTGTCTCTCTCCATATTCACAGGGCATATTTGGTACGGCGACAGTGGCTCAGGCTCAGGGGTACTGCGGCCGGTAGAGCAGACTGCATGGGAGCTGTGAGGTTCCCAGTTCGATCCCGGGCTCCCCTCAGAGTTAGTGTCGAAGTGGCGTTGAGCAAAGACGCTGAACCCCTAATTGCTCCCGATGTGCTGGTTGGGGCCTTGTATGGTTTCCTTGTTATGAATGGGTGAATGTAATGCACAATCTGTGTAAAGTGCCTTGGATGAAGGCGCTAAAATGTGTTTTGGCGGGCCTCGATGCCGTCGTAATGAGTGTTTTTACACTTGCTGAAAATAGCCGATCTAACGCGACGCTTTGTGAGCTTGTAGATCAGCTATTTTCAGCATGCAACCAAGAGTAAAATGACTTATAGTGGATCACCTGTCCACTAGTCCCTTCATAACATTGTAGTCTAGTTTTTATTTGTCGACGAAATTGTCAGTATATTTAGTCTTAGTTTTAGTCGCTTAGTTTTCATTTAATTTCCATTAGTTTTTGTCAGTGGAAAAAGGTAGTCGACGAACATTTTTCGTCGTAGTTTTAGTCGACGAAAACAACACTGGTGGAAGGTAAAGAGTTTAATGGGAACCACTGCAGTAGAAGGTAAAGAGTTTAGAAACCACTGCAGTAGAAGGTAAAGAGTTTAGAAACCACTGCAGTAGAAGGTAACGAGTTTAGAAACCACTGCAGTAGAAGGTAACGAGTTTAGAAACCACTGCAGTAGAAGGTAAAGAGTTTAGAAACCACTGCAGTAGAAGGTAACGAGTTTAATGGGAACCACTGCAGTAGAAGGTAAAGAGTTTAGAAACCACTGCAGTAGAAGGTAAATAGTTTAGAAACCACTGCAGTAGAAGGTAACGAGTTTAGAAACCACTGCAGTAGAAGGTAAATAGTTTAGAAACCACTGCAGTAGAAGGTAAATAGTTTAGAAACCACTGCAGTAGAAGGTAACGAG
>NC_137867.1:9499898-9527398 GCF_963924005.1 Protomyctophum bolini | reverse complement strand
CATCCACTAAGGAAGGTACAGTAGGCTTTTAGCCGCCTTTGTCTTGGTGAGTACAGCAAAAACGTTTTTTAATATTTTCGCTACAGACGAGAGGCTGGTCTGCATTTCATGCAAGCGCAGGAAGAGAAGAGTATCATATATAGCTCTAATGAAGGCATTACAGCTATGAACCGGAGCGTTTGCGAACCACTGTTTTAAACCATAAGACAAGCATTTCTCTGGTGAGGACCAGGAAAATCAAATCAATCTCTCAAAGTGTCTATTTCTCAAATTCCACTACACTTGAGGGGTCATCTGGCTCTGACAAGTATAGTATTACCCCCCCCCCCCATGCACGCATGCACACGCACGCACGCACGCACGCACGCACACACACACACACACACACACACACACACACACACACACACACACACACACACACACAGAGGGCATTCCCCATCCCTCGCTGCCATCTCGTACTGATCCTCCCAGAGAGGCGTGGGGTGGGGTGGGGTGGGGTGGGGTGGTGCGGGGTCGCGGGTTATATAGGGTGGGCTTGGCTGCTGAGGCGTGCCTGTCACTTTGCCTGTCTGTCTGTCTACACCGAGGCGAGACTGAGTGTGCAGTGAGAGGTCCCCCCTTAATGAGCAGGTTCCTAAAAGCACGCCGATTACCCCAATTAAGCTGCGTTCCCATCACCATCTCTGGCTCCCATGCAGACCCCGTAGCCTGCTCTCCTGTCTCAAAGAGTTTACCACAACCCTAGACTGACACAGGCAGTCAACTAGTGCAAGCGCGCGAGTGCGCACACACACACACAGACACACACACACACACACACACACGGGGGGGCGCACACACATGCATACACAGATTCACAATTGAACGGAAATGTACATTTCCACTTGTATGCACATGACGAGTGACACAGATTGATATTTTTTTACCTTGCACATTAGGCCTATTCTTTGTTCAGACTATGGGCTATATCTTACGCCACCCCTTAACCCTTATGCCTAAACTTATTTGCCATTTTTTACTATTTAGGTTAAGTTTAGGGATAAGGAATAAGGGTGGCGCAAGATGGAGCCCTATAACTTTGATTAATTTCTATACAATACTTTGAAAACACTTTGAGGTCTCTGTACAATGCGATTGTGAGTATACATAATACAGACTACAGGCATACTGAAATTAAACCCACTTTACTATTAATCTGGTGTCAGTGAGGTCAGATGTATAGAGTTGCTGGCCGGCTCCATATACACACAGTATGCAGATCTATGTCAAACCATGTATGGCTATCCAGGGTTTGATGAGGTCAGTGTCGTGATCTTCACATATGGAAATCCAGGTGATGATAGATAGTCAGCTCCACATAATGGAGATCCATTTGTTGTACCAACTTGGTTCATTTGCAAGTGTTATCATGAGACGCTTCTGAATATGGCACAGTTGAGAAGCATGAGTTAACCCATTCTGACCTGAGATCAGATTCATACGAGGTTTCCACTGGACACAACACTGGTCTGATTAACCCATTCTGACCTGAGATCAGATTCTAAAAATGTCAGTCGTTCTTCGATTTTTCAAAAATAGCAGACCTACAAGCTCGTAGCGCGCCACTCGGTGGCGCGCTATGAGCTTGTAGATCTGCTATTTTTCAATAGCTAAAGCATAACATGATGCTAACGCCAAAATGGGTTCCCGTTCAGAATGGGTTAAAGTATTATCTGGTGTCAGTGAGGTCAGATGTAGATGTGCTGGCCGGCTCCATATACAGTATGCAGATGTAGGTGACGATCCACTCTTCTCCGTGCATACAGTAGCTATCCAGGGTTTGATGAGGTCAGTGTGTCAGATCGAGATATGGAAACAGCCATACTGTGTATATGGATCGTGTCACAAGGTGTGATGTCACGAGGCGCAATCCTGGCAACCATATATGGAGGCGTGACCGACCGACCGTCCCAATTACATACTATATTGTTACTTGTGCAAGCAGAGCGTGCAAGTGATGTTGTTTGTCCGGTGCTTCCGATGCGTATGTCCCGTGGCTGAGTATGACGTAATGATTAATTTGTGCTTGATATGGCATTGGCTTCAGATTACATACATGTATACATGGGGGCATTACCTATCATTACCTATCATGTTCACCGTGACATATCAGGCCTATGTCCTTGTTTGCTGTTCATGTTAGGCCGGGTATACGTTCTATGTATAGCCTACTGTAGGCCTTTATGTCTAGTGTACATGTAACCCAGGTGAAAATAGCCAATAAAAATAAGGATTGCAACTGGACTTAAGATATAAACCAGGTTAAAGTAAACCAAACTTCTACTGAAGAGCTTTAAACAATGCAAACTAAATAGGATTTGACTAAAAACTGTTTTATTATGAGGGGGTTTATATTTATTCTGTATTCACATTAATCTATTGTGTGTCTTTGAGAGAGCTGTGAAATGCTCTGAACAAGCCAATGAACCAATTAACCAATGAGGTCTCTCGATTAATAGACTGCTCTTTGGAGAATCACCAGCCCAGGTGATGTGGCTCAGCTAATTGCATGCTGCAGAGCACAGAATGTTCTGGAGAGAACAGGAGAGAGAAGCCTGTTGAGCAGACAGTTTGAAAAACAGAGAGGAAAGACAAGATTTTATGAATGTGAACAGATTGTTTTCATTTAAAGAGAGTCCACTCTCTTTTTGAGAGAAGAGTGCTGATCCTTTTGAGAAGTTTGGTCCTGGAACCTGTTTTCAGAAGAAGAAAACAAACAAAAAAGTTGTGTACTAGTATCCAGCAGTTGGCTCAGTGTGATGAGAGGCTGTCCTTGGTAGCCACAGGTCCAGGGTTCAAATCCCACATTAGTCAAAACTGTGACACTTTGCTTTGCACACTGATTTCCACAAGGACAACTTTAAACTAGCCCAGAAATTCACCATAATTGTGTGCCGTTAAGTGGCCCAGCGGGTAAGTCAGACGCTATCCGTAGTATACCTAGTAGAAGTGTGCTGGTTCAAACCCGACATACTCCTAGTAGGCGGTGCTGGTTCAAATCACCAACACCTAGAGTAGGTGTGACCCACTGGATAAATCAGATAATATCCGTAGAATACCTAGTAGGAAGGTGTTGGTTCAAATGACCAACCCCTGGAATAGAGGCAGACCAGGTTAGATATGGGGAGAATAGTTCAAGGGTCAGATAAATTGTGAGTGTAGTTGAGGTGGTCAGGGGGTGTCAGAGTGGGGGGTCAGGTAGGTGGATAGTAGGTCAGGGGTCAGGTAGGAGGAGAGTAGTGGTCAGGTAGGAGGACAGTAGGAAGGGGATGGGTCAGGCAGGGGGAGAGTAGATAGGGTAGGGGGCAGGTAGGGGTAGAGTAGGAAGGGGAGTTGTCAGGCAGGTGAAGAGTAGATAGGGGAGGGGGCAGGTAGGGGTAGAGTAGGAAGGGGAGTTGTCAGGCAGGTGAAGAGTAGATAGGGGAGAGGGCAGGCAGGGGGAGAGTAGGTAGGGGAGGGGGCAGGCAGGCACGCTGTTTTTCATCATTTTTGATGATTTGACAAAAATGAAAAAAACGATGGGTTATAGCCCATGTTTTTTGAAATTTTGAAAAAAAAAGTTATCCTCGTTTCTCATCATTTTGGACCATGGGCTATAGCCTATATCGTACGGCATACTATAGCGTGCCGTTTTTCATCATTTTTGATGATTTGACAAAAATGAAAAAATGAAAAAAACGATGGGTTATAGCCCATGTTTTTTGAAATTTTGAAAAAAAAAGTTATCCTCGTTTCTCATCATTTTGGACCATGGGCTATAGCCTATATCGTACGGCATACTATAGCGCGCCGTTTTTCATCATTTTTGATGATTTGACAAAAATTAAAAAATTAAAAAAACGATGGGTTATAGCCCATGTTTTTTGAAATTTTGGAAAAAAAAGTTATCCTCGTTTCTCATCATTTTGGACCATGGGCTATAGCCTATATCGTACGGCATACTATAGCGCGCCGTTTTTCATCATTTTTGATGATTTGACAAAAATGAAAAAATGAAAAAAACGATGGGTTATAGCCCATGTTTTTTGAAATTTTGAAAAAAAAAGTTATCCTCGTTTCTCATCATTTTGGACCATGGGCTATAGCCTATATCGTACGGCATACTATAGCGCGCCGTTTTTCATCATTTTTGATGATTTGACAAAAATGAAAAAATGAAAAAAAAGATGGGTTATAGCCCATGTTTTTTGAAATTTTGAAAAAAAAAGTTATCCTCGTTTCTCATCATTTTGGACCATGGGCTATAGCCTATATCGTACGGCATACTATAGCGCACCGTTTTTCATCATTTTTGACGATTTGACAAAAATGAAAAAATGAAAAAAACGATGGGTTATAGCCCATGTTTTTTTGAAATTTTGAAAAAAAAAGTTATCCTCGTTTCTCATCATTTTGGACCATGGGCTATAGCCTATATCGTACGGCATACTATAGCGCGCCGTTTTTCATCATTTTTGATGATTTGACAAAAATGAAAAAATGAAAAAAACGATGGGTTATAGCCCATGTTTTTTGAAACTTTGAAAAAAAAAGTTATCCTCGTTTCTCATCATTTTGGACCATGGGCTATAGCCTATATCGTACGGCATACTATAGCGCGCCGTTTTTCATCATTTTTGATGATTTGACAAAAATTAAAAAATTAAAAAAACAATGGGTTTTAGCCCATGTTTTTTGAAATTTTGAAAAAAAAAGTTATCCTCGTTTCTCATCATTTTGGACCATGGGCTATAGCCTATATCGTACGGCATACTATAGCGCACCGTTTTTCATCATTTTTGATGATTTGACAAAAAATGAAAAAATGAAAAAAACGATGGGTTATAGCCCATGTTTTTTGAAATCTTGAAAAAAAAAGTTATCCTCGTTTCTCATCATTTTGGACCATGGGCTATAGCCTATATCGTACGGCATACTATAGCGCGCCGTTTTTCATCATTTTTGATGATTTGACAAAAATGAAAAAATGAAAAAAACGATGGGTTATTGCCCATGTTTTTTGAAATTTTGAAAAAAAAAGTTATCCTCGTTTCTCATCATTTTGGACCATGGGCTATAGCCTATATCGTACGGCATACTATAGCGCACCGTTTTTCATCATTTTTGATGATTTGACAAAAATGAAAAAATGAAAAAAACCATGGGTTATAGCCCATGTTTTTTTGAAATTTTGAAAAAAAAAGTTATCCTCGTTTCTCATCATTTTGGACCATGGGCTATAGCCTATATCGTACGGCATACTATAGCGCGCCGTTTTTCATCATTTTTGATGATTTGACAAAAATGAAAAAATTAAAAAAACGATGGGTTATAGCCCATGTTTTTTGAAACTTTGAAAAAAAAAGTTATCCTCGTTTCTCATCATTTTGGACCATGGGCTATAGCCTATATCGTACGGCATACTATAGCGCGCCGTTTTTCATCATTTTTGATGATTTGACAAAAATGAAAAAATGAAAAAAACGATGGGTTATAGCCCATGTTTTTTGAAATTTTGAAAAAAAAAGTTATCCTCGTTTCTCATCATTTTGGACCATGGGCTATAGCCTATATCGTACGGCATACTATAGCGCACCGTTTTTCATCATTTTTGATGATTTGACAAAAAATGAAAAAATGAAAAAAAACGATGGGTTATAGCCCATGTTTTTTGAAATTTTGAAAAAAAAAGTTATCCTCGTTTCTCATCATTTTGGACCATGGGCTATAGCCTATATCGTACGGCATACTATAGCGCGCCGCTTTTTCATCATTTTTGATGATTTGACAAAAATTAAAAAATTAAAAAAACGATGGGTTATAGCCCATGTTTTTTGAAATTTTGAAAAAAAAAGTTATCCTCGTTTCTCATCATTTTGGACCATGGGCTATAGCCTATATCGTACGGCATACTATAGCGCGCCGTTTTTCATCATTTTTGATGATTTGACAAAAATGAAAAAATGAAAAAAACGATGGGTTATAGCCCATGTTTTTTGAAATTTTGAAAAAAAAAGTTATCCTCGTTTTTCATCATTTTGGACCATGGGCTATAGCCTATATCGTACGGCATACTATAGCGCGCCGTTTTTCATCATTTTTGATGATTTGACAAAAATGAAAAAATGAAAAAAACGATGGGTTATAGCCCATGTTTTTTGAAATTTTGAAAAAAAAAGTTATCCTCGTTTCTCATCATTTTGGACCATGGGCTATAGCCTATATCGTACGGCATACTATAGCGCGCCGTTTTTCATCATTTTTGATGATTTGACAAAAATGAAAAAATGAAAAAAACGATGGGTTATAGCCCATGTTTTTTGAAATTTTGAAAAAAAAAGTTATCCTCGTTTCTCATCATTTTGGACCATGGGCTATAGCCTATATCGTACGGCATACTATAGCGCGCCGTTTTTCATCATTTTTGATGATTTGACAAAAATGAAAAAATGAAAAAAACGATGGGTTATAGCCCATGTTTTTTGAAATTTTGAAAAAAAAAGTTATCCTCGTTTCTCATCATTTTGGACCATGGGCTATAGCCTATATCGTACGGCATACTATAGCGCGCCGTTTTTCATCATTTTTGATGATTTGACAAAAATGAAAAAATGAAAAAAACGATGGGTTATAGCCCATGTTTTTTGAAATTTTGAAAAAAAAAGTTATCCTCGTTTCTCATCATTTTGGACCATGGGCTATAGCCTATATCGTACGGCATAATATAGCGCGCCGTTTTTCATCATTTTTGATGATTTGACAAAAATGAAAAAATGAAAAAAACGATGGGTTATAGCCCATGTTTTTTGAAATTTTGAAAAAAAAAGTTATCCTCGTTTCTCATCATTTTGGACCATGGGCTATAGCCTATATCGTACGGCATACTATAGCGCGCCGTTTTTCATCATTTTTGATGATTTGACAAAAATGAAAAAATGAAAAAAACGATGGGTTATAGCCCATGTTTTTTGAAATTTTGAAAAAAAAAGTTATCCTCGTTTCTCATCATTTTGGACCATGGGCTATAGCCTATATCGTACGGCATACTATAGCGCGCCGTTTTTCATCATTTTTGATGATTTGGAAAAAATGAAAAAAACGATGGGTTATAGCCCATGTTTTTTGAAATTTTGAAAAAAAAAGTTATCCTCGTTTCTCATCATTTTGGACCATGGGCTATAGCCTATATCGTACGGCATACTATAGCGCGCCGTTTTTCATCATTTTTGATGATTTGACAAAAATGAAAAAATGAAAAAAACGATGGGTTATAGCCCATGTTTTTTGAATTTTTTTAAAAAAAAGTTATCCTCGTTTCTCATCATTTTGGACCATGGGCTATAGCCTATATCGTACGGCATACTATAGCGCGCCGTTTTTCATCATTTTTGATGATTTGACAAAAATGAAAAAATGAAAAAAACGATGGGTTATAGCCCATGTTTTTTGAAATTTTGAAAAAAAAAGTTATCCTCGTTTCTCATCATTTTGGACCATGGGCTATAGCCTATATCGTACGGCATACTATAGCGCGCCGTTTTTCATCATTTTTGATGATTTGACAAAAATGAAAAAATGAAAAAAACGATGGGTTATAGCCCATGTTTTTTGAAATTTTGAAAAAAAAAGTTATCCTCGTTTCTCATCATTTTGGACCATGGGCTATAGCCTATATCGTACGGCATACTATAGCGCGCCGTTTTTCATCATTTTTGATGATTTGACAAAAATGAAAAAATGAAAAAAACGATGGGTTATAGCCCATGTTTTTTGAAATTTTGAAAAAAAAAGTTATCCTCGTTTCTCATCATTTTGGACCATGGGCTATAGCCTATATCGTACGGCATACTATAGCTCGCCGTTTTTCATCATTTTTGATGATTTGACAAAAATGAAAAAATGAAAAAAACGATGGGTTATAGCCCATGTTTTTTGAAATTTTGAAAAAAAAAGTTATCCTCGTTTCTCATCATTTTGGACCATGGGCTATAGCCTATATCGTACGGCATACTATAGCGCGCCGTTTTTCATCATTTTTGATGATTTGACAAAAATGAAAAAATGAAAAAAATGATGGGTTATAGCCCATGTTTTTTGAAATTTTGAAAAAAAAAGTTATCCTCGTTTCTCATCATTTTGGACCATGGGCTATAGCCTATATCGTACGGCATACTATAGCGCGCCGTTTTTCATCATTTTTGATGATTTGACAAAAATGAAAAAATGAAAAAAAACGATGGGTTATAGCCCATGTTTTTTGAAATGTTGAAAAAAAAAGTTATCCTCGTTTCTCATCATTTTGGACCATGGGCTATAGCCTATATCGTACGGCATACTATAGCGCGCCGTTTTTCATCATTTTTGATGATTTGACAAAAATGAAAAAAACGATGGGTTATAGCCCATGTTTTTTGAAATTTTGAAAAAAAAAGTTATCCTCGTTTCTCATCATTTTGGACCATGGGCTATAGCCTATATCGTACGGCATACTATAGCGCGCCGTTTTTCATCATTTTTGATGATTTGACAAAAATGAAAAAATGAAAAAAACGATGGGTTATAGCCCATGTTTTTTGAAATTTTGAAAAAAAAAGTTATCCTCGTTTCTCATCATTTTGGACCATGGGCTATAGCCTATATCGTACGGCATACTATAGCGCGCCGTTTTTCATCATTTTTGATGATTTGACAAAAATGAAATAATGAAAAAAACGATCGGTTATAGCCCATGTTTTTTGAAATTTTGAAAAAAAAAGTTATCCTCGTTTCTCATCATTTTGGACCATGGGCTATAGCCTATATCGTACGGCAGGGATATTCAATTGGCGGCCCGCGGGCCACATGTGGCCCGCGGAGCGCCTCCTTGTGGCCCCTGGAAGAATTTTTGAAAAAAAAAAAAAAAAAAAAAAAACTTTTTTTTTCTTTTTTTTTTTGAGAATAATAATAGGGCTAATAAAAGTTACAGGTATGGTTTGTGCGATATTAATTGTGAGATTACCATAATGACGGTAATCATTAAAGGACCTGTCTGTGTCACATAGGAGGGCTGTGGGCAGTTCAGAAACCCACAGTGACATCAATGGAGAATCCAAGCTAATAGAAACTGCAGGCTTTCTAGTCCTGAAAAGTTGCGAAAATGGAAGCCATCATTCTCACAATAATAAACCCTGTTAGGGTCCATTTGGTTCCATTTGTACACTCTCAGAGTTACAGACCCATAAGGGTCCATTTGATTCCAAACCATTTCCCTGGGGACCCCCTGGAACTGCCTCAAGGACCCTGGGGGTCCCCGGACCCCACTTTGGAATCACTGCTCTATGTAATGTTTGTGTGTGTGTGTGTGTGTCCGTCCAGCTGATGGTCGTTAATGTCAAAGCAATGCTGTTTATGCACTGTCAAATAGGTCTAGGCCTACATCTATTCTAAGGTGGCATATACCTGTATAGACATATTACCCTGCTCATTACTGTGCGGAAATATACATAAATCTTTGTGTTTGAGCACAAAAAGCATTTTGAGAACCCACAAATTTCCGCGCTTCGCGCGCACACTGTGCGGCCCCCCACACACAATCATTCTACAGTTGTGGCCCCCGGCCTAATCTAATTGAATACCCCTGTCGTACGGCATACTATAGCGCGCCGTTTTTCATCATTTTTGATGATTTGACAAAAATGAAAAAATGAAAAAAACGATGGGTTATAGCCCATGTTTTTTGAAATTTTGAAAAAAAAAGTTATCCTCGTTTCTCATCATTTTGGACCATGGGCTATAGCCTATATCGTACGGCATACTATAGCGCGCCGTTTTTCATCATTTTTGATGATTTTACAAAAATGAAAAAATGAAAAAAACGATGGGTTATAGCCCATGTTTTTTGAAATTTTGAAAAAAAAAGTTATCCTCGTTTCTCATCATTTTGGACCATGGGCTAATTTGGGCTATAGCCTATATCGTACGGCATACTATAGCGCGCCGTTTTTCATCATTTTTGATGATTTGACAAAAATGAAAAAAACGATGGGTTATAGCCCATGTTTTTTGAAATTTTGAAAAAAACAGTTATCCTCGTTTCTCATCATTTTGGACCATGGGCTATAGCCTATATCGTACGGCATACTATAGCGCGCCGTTTTTCATCATTTTTGATGATTTGACAAAAATGAAAAAATGAAAAAAACGATGGGTTATAGCCCATGTTTTTTGAAATTTTGAAAAAAAAAGTTATCCTTGTTTCTCATCATTTTGGACCATGGGCTATAGCCTATATCGTACGGCATACTATAGCGCGCCGTTTTTCATCATTTTTGATGATTTGACAAAAATGAAAAAATGAAAAAAACGATGGGTTATAGCCCATGTTTTTTGAAATTTTGAAAAAAAAAGTTATCCTCGTTTCTCATCATTTTGGACCATGGGCTATAGCCTATATCGTACGGCATACTATAGCGCGCCGTTTTTCATCATTTTTGATGATTTGACAAAAATGAAAAAATGAAAAAAACGATGGGTTATAGCCCAATGTTTTTTGAAATTTTGAAAAAAAAAGTTATCCTCGTTTCTCATCATTTTGGACCATGGGCTATAGCCTATATCGTACGGCATACTATAGCGCGCCGTTTTTCATCATTTTTGATGATTTGACAAAAATGAAAAAATGAAAAAAACGATGGGTTATAGCCCATGTTTTTTGAAATTTTGAAAAAAAAAGTTATCCTCGTTTCTCATCATTTTGGACCATGGGCTATAGCCTATATCGTACGGCATACTATAGCGCGCCGTTTTTCATCATTTTTGATGATTTTACAAAAATGAAAAAATGAAAAAAACGATGGGTTATAGCCCATGTTTTTTGAAATTTTGAAAAAAAAAGTTATCCTCGTTTCTCATCATTTTGGACCATGGGCTAATTTGGGCTATAGCCTATATCGTACGGCATACTATAGCGCGCCGTTTTTCATCATTTTTGATGATTTGACAAAAATGAAAAAAACGATGGGTTATAGCCCATGTTTTTTGAAATTTTGAAAAAAACAGTTATCCTCGTTTCTCATCATTTTGGACCATGGGCTATAGCCTATATCGTACGGCATACTATAGCGCGCCGTTTTTCATCATTTTTGATGATTTGACAAAAATGAAAAAATGAAAAAAACGATGGGTTATAGCCCATGTTTTTTGAAATTTTGAAAAAAAAAGTTATCCTTGTTTCTCATCATTTTGGACCATGGGCTATAGCCTATATCGTACGGCATACTATAGCGCGCCGTTTTTCATCATTTTTGATGATTTGACAAAAATGAAAAAATGAAAAAAACGATGGGTTATAGCCCATGTTTTTTGAAATTTTGAAAAAAAAAGTTATCCTCGTTTCTCATCATTTTGGACCATGGGCTATAGCCTATATCGTACGGCATACTATAGCGCGCCGTTTTTCATCATTTTTGATGATTTGACAAAAATGAAAAAATGAAAAAAACGATGGGTTATAGCCCAATGTTTTTTGAAATTTTGAAAAAAAAAGTTATCCTCGTTTCTCATCATTTTGGACCATGGGCTATAGCCTATATCGTACGGCATACTATAGCGCGCCGTTTTTCATCATTTTTGATGATTTGACAAAAATGAAAAAATGAAAAAAACGATGGGTTATAGCCCATGTTTTTTGAAATTTTGAAAAAAAAAGTTATCCTCGTTTCTCATCATTTTGGACCATGGGCTATAGCCTATATCGTACGGCATACTATAGCGCACCGTTTTTCATCATTTTTGATGATTTGACAAAAATGAAAAAATGAAAAAAACGATGGGTTATAGCCCATGTTTTTTTGAAATTTTGAAAAAAAAAGTTATCCTCGTTTCTTATCATTTTGGACCATGGGCTATAGCCTATATCGTACGGCATACTATAGCGCGCCGTTTTTCATCATTTTTGATGATTTGACAAAAATGAAAAAATGAAAAAAACGATGGGTTATAGCCCATGTTTTTTGAAACTTTGAAAAAAAAAGTTATCCTCGTTTCTCATCATTTTGGACCATGGGCTATAGCCTATATCGTACGGCATACTATAGCGCGCCGTTTTTCATCATTTTTGATGATTTGACAAAAATGAAAAAATGAAAAAAACGATGGGTTATAGCCCATGTTTTTTGAAATTTTGAAAAAAAAAGTTATCCTCGTTTCTCATCATTTTGGACCATGGGCTATAGCCTATATCGTACGGCATACTATAGCGCACCGTTTTTCATCATTTTTGATGATTTGACAAAAATGAAAAAATGAAAAAAACGATGGGTTATAGCCCATGTTTTTTTGAAATTTTGAAAAAAAAAGTTATCCTCGTTTCTCATCATTTTGGACCATGGGCTATAGCCTATATCGTACGGCATACTATAGCGCGCCGTTTTTCATCATTTTTGATGATTTGACAAAAATGAAAAAATGAAAAAAACGATGGGTTATAGCCCATGTTTTTTGAAATTTTGAAAAAAAAAGTTATCCTCGTTTCTCATCATTTTGGACCATGGGCTATAGCCTATATCGTACGGCATACTATAGCGCGCCGTTTTTCATCATTTTTGATGATTTGACAAAAATGAAAAAATGAAAAAAACGATGGGTTATAGCCCATGTTTTTTGAAATTTTGAAAAAAAAAGTTATCCTCGTTTCTCATCATTTTGGACCATGGGCTATAGCCTATATCGTACGGCATACTATAGCGCGCCGTTTTTCATCATTTTTGATGATTTGACAAAATTAAAAAATTAAAAAAACGATGGGTTATAGCCCATGTTTTTTAAAATTTTGAAAAAAAAAGTTATCCTCGTTTTTCATCATTTTGGACCATGGGCTATAGCCTATATCGTACGGCATACTATAGCGCGCCGTTTTTCATCATTTTTGATGATTTGACAAAAATGAAAAAATGAAAAAAACGATGGGTTATAGCCCATGTTTTTTGAAACTTTGAAAAAAAAAGTTATCCTCGTTTCTCATCATTTTGGACCATGGGCTATAGCCTATATCGTACGGCATACTATAGCGCGCCGTTTTTCATCATTTTTGATGATTTGACAAAAATGAAAAAATGAAAAAAACGATGGGTTATAGCCCATGTTTTTTGAAATTTTGGAAAAAAAAGTTATCCTCGTTTCTCATCATTTTGGACCATGGGCTATAGCCTATATCGTACGGCATACTATAGCGCACCGTTTTTCATCATTTTTGATGATTTGACAAAAAATGAAAAAAACGATGGGTTATAGCCCATGTTTTTTGAAATTTTGAAAAAAAAAGTTATCCTCGTTTCTCATCATTTTGGACCATGGGCTATAGCCTATATCGTACGGCATACTATAGCGCACCGTTTTTCATCATTTTTGATGATTTGACAAAAAATGAAAAAAACGATGGGTTATAGCCCATGTTTTTTGAAATTTTGAAAAAAAAAGTTATCCTCGTTTCTCATCATTTTGGACCATGGGCTATAGCCTATATCGTACGGCATACTATAGCGCGCCGTTTTTCATCATTTTTGATGATTTGGAAAAAATGAAAAAAACGATGGGTTATAGCCCATGTTTTTTGAAATTTTGAAAAAAAAAGTTATCCTCGTTTCTCATCATTTTGGACCATGGGCTATAGCCTATATCGTACGGCATACTATAGCGCGCCGTTTTTCATCATTTTTGATGATTTGACAAAAATGAAAAAATGAAAAAAACGATGGGTTATAGCCCATGTTTTTTGTAATTTTGAAAAAAAAAGTTATCCTCGTTTCTCATCATTTTGGACCATGGGCTATAGCCTATATCGTACGGCATACTATAGCGCGCCGTTTTTCATCATTTTTGATGATTTGACAAAAATGAAAAAATGAAAAAAACGATGGGTTATAGCCCATGTTTTTTGAAATTTTGAAAAAAAAAGTTATCCTCGTTTCTCATCATTTTGGACCATGGGCTATAGCCTATATCGTACGGCATACTATAGCGCGCCGTTTTTCATCATTTTTGATGATTTGACAAAAATGAAAAAATGAAAAAAACGATGGGTTATAGCCCATGTTTTTTGAAATTTTGAAAAAAAAAGTTATCCTCGTTTCTCATCATTTTGGACCATGGGCTATAGCCTATATCGTACGGCATACTATAGCGCGCCGTTTTTCATCATTTTTGATGATTTGACAAAAATGAAAAAATGAAAAAAACGATGGGTTATAGCCCATGTTTTTTGAAATTTTGAAAAAAAAAGTTATCCTCGTTTCTCATCATTTTGGACCATGGGCTATAGCCTATATCGTACGGCATACTATAGCGCGCCGTTTTTCATCATTTTTGATGATTTGACAAAAATGAAAAAATGAAAAAAACGATGGGTTATAGCCCATGTTTTTTGAAATTTTGAAAAAAAAAGTTATCCTCGTTTTTCATCATTTTGGACCATGGGCTATAGCCTATATCGTACGGCATAATATAGCGCGCTGTTTTTCATCATTTTTGATGATTTGACAAAAATGAAAAAATGAAAAAAACGATGGGTTATAGCCCATGTTTTTTGAAATTTTGAAAAAAAAAGTTATCCTCGTGTTTCATCATTTTGGACCATGGGCTATAGCCTATATCGTACGGCATACTATAGCGCGCCGTTTTTCATCATTTTTGATGATTTGACAAATATGAAAAAATGAAAAAAACGATGGGTTATAGCCCATGTTTTTTGAAACTTTGAAAAAAAAAGTTATCCTCGTTTCTCATCATTTTGGACCATGGGCTATAGCCTATATCGTACGGCATACTATAGCGCGCCGTTTTTCATCATTTTTGATGATTTGACAAAAATGAAAAAATGAAAAAAACGATGGGTTATAGCCCATGTTTTTTGAAATTTTGAAAAAAAAAGTTATCCTCGTTTCTCATCATTTTGGACCATGGGCTATAGCCTATATCGTACGGCATACTATAGCGCACCGTTTTTCATCATTTTTGATGATTTGACAAAAAATGAAAAAAACGATGGGTTATAGCCCATGTTTTTTGAAATTTTGAAAAAAAAAGTTATCCTCGTTTCTCATCATTTTGGACCATGGGCTATAGCCTATATCGTACGGCATACTATAGCGCGCCGTTTTTCATCATTTTTGATGATTTGGAAAAAATGAAAAAAACGATGGGTTATAGCCCATGTTTTTTGAAATTTTGAAAAAAAAAGTTATCCTCGTTTCTCATCATTTTGGACCATGGGCTATAGCCTATATCGTACGGCATACTATAGCGCGCCGTTTTTCATCATTTTTGATGATTTGACAAAAATGAAAAAATGAAAAAAATGATGGGTTATAGCCCATGTTTTTTGTAATTTTGAAAAAAAAAGTTATCCTCGTTTCTCATCATTTTGGACCATGGGCTATAGCCTATATCGTACGGCATACTATAGCGCGCCGTTTTTCATCATTTTTGATGATTTGACAAAAATGAAAAAATGAAAAAAACGATGGGTTATAGCCCATGTTTTTTGAAATTTTGAAAAAAAAAGTTATCCTCGTTTCTCATCATTTTGGACCATGGGCTATAGCCTATATCGTACGGCATACTATAGCGCGCCGTTTTTCATCATTTTTGATGATTTGACAAAAATGAAAAAATTGAAAAAAACGATGGGTTATAGCCCATGTTTTTTGAAATTTTGAAAAAAAAAGTTATCCTCGTTTCTCATCATTTTGGACCATGGGCTTAGCCTATATCGTACGGCATACTATAGCGCGCCGTTTTTCATCATTTTTGATGATTTGACAAAAATGAAAAAATGAAAAAAACGATGGGTTATAGCCCATGTTTTTTGAAATTTTGAAAAAAAAAGTTATCCTCGTTTCTCATCATTTTGGACCATGGGCTATAGCCTATATCGTACGGCATACTATAGCGCGCCGTTTTTCATCATTTTTGATGATTTGACAAAAATGAAAAAATGAAAAAAACGATGGGTTATAGCCCATGTTTTTTGAAATTTTGAAAAAAAAAGTTATCCTCGTTTTTCATCATTTTGGACCATGGGCTATAGCCTATATCGTACGGCATAATATAGCGCGCTGTTTTTCATCATTTTTGATGATTTGACAAAAATGAAAAAATGAAAAAAACGATGGGTTATAGCCCATGTTTTTTGAAATTTTGAAAAAAAAAGTTATCCTCGTTTTTCATCATTTTGGACCATGGGCTATAGCCTATATCGTACGGCATACTATAGCGCGCCGTTTTTCATCATTTTTGATGATTTGACAAATATGAAAAAATGAAAAAAACGATGGGTTATAGCCCATGTTTTTTGAAACTTTGAAAAAAAAAGTTATCCTCGTTTCTCATCATTTTGGACCATGGGCTATAGCCTATATCGTACGGCATACTATAGCGCGCCGTTTTTCATCATTTTTGATGATTTGACAAAAATGAAAAAATGAAAAAAACGATGGGTTATAGCCCATGTTTTTTGAAATTTTGAAAAAAAAAGTTATCCTCGTTCCTCATCATTTTGGACCATGGGCTATAGCCTATATCGTACGGCATACTATAGCGCACCGTTTTTCATCATTTTTGATGATTTGACAAAAAATGAAAAAAAACGATGGGTTATAGCCCATGTTTTTTGAAATTTTGAAAAAAAAAGTTATCCTCGTTTCTCATCATTTTGGACCATGGGCTATAGCCTATATCGTACGGCATACTATAGCGCGCCGTTTTTCATCATTTTTGATGATTTGACAAAAATGAAAAAATGAAAAAAACGATGGGTTATAGCCCATGTTTTTTGAAATTTTGAAAAAAAAAGTTATCCTCGTTTCTCATCATTTTGGACCATGGGCTATAGCCTATATCGTACGGCATACTATAGCGCGCCGTTTTTCATCATTTTTGATGATTTGACAAAAATGAAAAAATGAAAAAAACGATGGGTTATAGCCCATGTTTTTTGAAATTTTGAAAAAAAAAGTTATCCTCGTTTCTCATCATTTTGGACCATGGGCTATAGCCTATATCGTACGGCATACTATAGCGCACCGTTTTTCATCATTTTTGATGATTTGACAAAAAATGAAAAAAACGATGGGTTATAGCCCATGTTTTTTGAAATTTTGAAAAAAAAAGTTATCCTCGTTTCTCATCATTTTGGACCATGGGCTATAGCCTATATCGTACGGCATACTATAGCGCGCCGTTTTTCATCATTTTTGATGATTTGACAAAAATGAAAAAATGAAAAAAACGATGGGTTATAGCCCATGTTTTTTGAAATTTTGAAAAAAAAAGTTATCCTCGTTTCTCATCATTTTGGACCATGGGCTATAGCCTATATCGTACGGCATACTATAGCGCGCCGTTTTTCATCATTTTTGATGATTTGACAAAAATGAAAAAATGAAAAAAACGATGGGTTATAGCCCATGTTTTTTGTAATTTTGAAAAAAAAGTTATCCTCGTTTCTCATCATTTTGGACCATGGGCTATAGCCTATATCGTATGGCTATAGCCTATATCGTACGGCATACTATAGCGCGCGTTTTTCATCATTTTTGATGATTTGACAAAAATGAAAAAATGAAAAAAACGATGGGTTATAGCCCATGTTTTTTGAAATTTTGAAAAAAAAAGTTATCCTCGTTTCTCATCATTTTGGACCATGGGCTATAGCCTATATCGTACGGCATACTATAGCGCGCCGTTTTTCATCATTTTTGATGATTTGACAAAAATGAAAAAATGAAAAAAACGATGGGTTATAGCCCATGTTTTTTGAAATTTTGAAAAAAAAAGTTATCCTCGTTTCTCATCATTTTGGACCATGGGCTATAGCCTATATCGTACGGCATACTATAGCGCGCCGTTTTTCATCATTTTTGATGATTTGACAAAAATGAAAAAATGAAAAAAACGATGGGTTATAGCCCATGTTTTTTGAAATTTTGAAAAAAAAAGTTATCCTCGTTTTTCATCATTTTGGACCATGGGCTATAGCCTATATCGTACGGCATAATATAGCGCGCCTGTTTTTCATCATTTTTGATGATTTGACAAAAATGAAAAAATGAAAAAAACGATGGGTTATAGCCCATGTTTTTTGAAATTTTGAAAAAAAAAGTTATCCTCGTTTCTCATCATTTTGGACCATGGGCTATAGCCTATAACGTACGGCATACTATAGCGCGCCGTTTTTCATCATTTTTGATGATTTGACAAAAATGAAAAAATGAAAAAAACGATGGGTTATAGCCCATGTTTTTTGAAATTTTGAAAAAAAAAGTTATCCTCGTTTCTCATCATTTTGGACCATGGGCTATAGCCTATATCGTACGGCATACTATAGCGCGCCGTTTTTCATCATTTTTGATGATTTGACAAAAATGAAAAAATGAAAAAAACGATGGGTTATAGCCCATGTTTTTTGAAATTTTGAAAAAAAAAGTTATCCTCGTTTCTCATCATTTTGGACCATGGGCTATAGCCTATATCGTACGGCATACTATAGCGCGCCGTTTTTCATCATTTTTGATGATTTGACAAAAATGAAAAAATGAAAAAAACGATGGGTTATAGCCCATGTTTTTTGAAATTTTGAAAAAAAAAGTTATCCTCGTTTTCATCATTTTGGACCATGGGCTATAGCCTATATCGTACGGCATAATATAGCGCGCCGTTTTTCATCATTTTTGATGATTTGACAAAAATGAAAAAATGAAAAAAACGATGGGTTATAGCCCATGTTTTTTGAAATTTTGAAAAAAAAAGTTATCCTCGTTTCTCATCATTTTGGACCATGGGCTATAGCCTATATCGTACGGCATACTATAGCGCGCCGTTTTTCATCATTTTTGATGATTTGACAAAAATGAAAAAATGAAAAAAACGATGGGTTATAGCCCATGTTTTTTGAAATTTTGAAAAAAAAAGTTATCCTCGTTTCTCATCATTTTGGACCATGGGCTATAGCCTATATCGTACGGCATACTATAGCGCGCCGTTTTTCATCATTTTTGATGATTTGACAAAAATGAAAAAATGAAAAAAACGATGGGTTATAGCCCATGTTTTTTGAAATTTTGAAAAAAAAAGTTATCCTCGTTTCTCATCATTTTGGACCATGGGCTATAGCCTATATCGTACGGCATACTATAGCGCGCCGTTTTTCATCATTTTTGATGATTTGACAAAAATGAAAAAATGAAAAAAACGATGGGTTATAGCCCATGTTTTTTGAAATTTTGAAAAAAAAAGTTATCCTCGTTTCTCATCATTTTGGACCATGGGCTATAGCCTATATCGTACGGCATACTATAGCGCGCCGTTTTTCATCATTTTTGATGATTTGACAAAAATGAAAAAATGAAAAAAACGATGGGTTATAGCCCATGTTTTTTGAAATTTTGAAAAAAAAAGTTATCCTCGTTTTTCATCATTTTGGACCATGGGCTATAGCCTATATCGTACGGCATAATATAGCGCGCCGTTTTTCATCATTTTTGATGATTTGACAAAAATGAAAAAATGAAAAAAACGATGGGTTATAGCCCATGTTTTTTGAAATTTTGAAAAAAAAAGTTATCCTCGTTTCTCATCATTTTGGACCATGGGCTATAGCCTATATCGTACGGCATACTATAGCGCGCCGTTTTTCATCATTTTTGATGATTTGACAAAAATGAAAAAATGAAAAAAACGATGGGTTATAGCCCATGTTTTTTGAAATTTTGAAAAAAAAAGTTATCCTCGTTTCTCATCATTTTGGACCATGGGCTATAGCCTATATCGTACGGCATACTATAGCGCGCCGTTTTTCATCATTTTTGATGATTTGACAAAAATGAAAAAATGAAAAAAACGATGGGTTATAGCCCATGTTTTTTGAAATTTTGAAAAAAAAAGTTATCCTCGTTTCTCATCATTTTGGACCATGGGCTATAGCCTATATCGTACGGCATACTATAGCGCGCCGTTTTTCATCATTTTTGATGATTTGGAAAAAATGAAAAAAACGATGGGTTATAGCCCATGTTTTTTGAAATTTTGAAAAAAAAAGTTATCCTCGTTTCTCATCATTTTGGACCATGGGCTATAGCCTATATCGTACGGCATACTATAGCGCGCCGTTTTTCATCATTTTTGATGATTTGACAAAAATGAAAAAATGAAAAAAACGATGGGTTATAGCCCATGTTTTTTGAAATTTTGAAAAAAAAAGTTATCCTCGTTTCTCATCATTTTGGACCATGGGCTATAGCCTATATCGTACGGCATACTATAGCGCGCCGTTTTTCATCATTTTTGATGATTTGACAAAAATGAAAAAATGAAAAAAACGATGGGTTATAGCCCATGTTTTTTGAAATTTTGAAAAAAAAAGTTATCCTCGTTTCTCATCATTTTGGACCATGGGCTATAGCCTATATCGTACGGCATACTATAGCGCGCCGTTTTTCATCATTTTTGATGATTTGACAAAAATGAAAAAAACGATGGGTTATAGCCTATATCGTACGGCATACTATAGCGCGCCGTTTTTCATCATTTTTGATGATTTGACAAAAATGAAAAAATGAAAAAAACGATAGGTTATAGCCCATGTTTTTTGAAATTTTGAAAAAAAAAGTTATCCTCGTTTCTCATCATTTTGGACCATGGGCTATAGCCTATATCATACGGCATACTATAGCGCGCCGTTTTTCATCATTTTTGATGATTTGACAAAAATGAAAAAATGAAAAAAACGATGGGTTATAGCCCATGTTTTTTGAAATTTTGAAAAAAAAAGTTATCCTCGTTTCTCATCATTTTGGACCATGGGCTATAGCCTATATCGTACGGCATACTATAGCGCGCCGTTTTTCATCATTTTTGATGATTTGACAAAATGAAAAAATGAAAAAAACGATGGGTTATAGCCCATGTTTTTTGAAATTTTGAAAAAAAAAGTTATCCTCGTTTCTCATCATTTTGGACCATGGGCTATAGCCTATATCGTACGGCATACTATAGCGCGCCGTTTTTCATCATTTTTGATGATTTGGAAAAAATGAAAAAAACGATGGGTTATAGCCCATGTTTTTTGAAATTTTGAAAAAAAAAGTTATCCTCGTTTCTCATCATTTTGGACCATGGGCTATAGCCTATATCGTACGGCATACTATAGCGCGCCGTTTTTCATCATTTTTGATGATTTGACAAAAATGAAAAAATGAAAAAAACGATGGGTTATAGCCCATGTTTTTTGAAATTTTGAAAAAAAAAGTTATCCTCGTTTCTCATCATTTTGGACCATGGGCTATAGCCTATATCGTACGGCATACTATAGCGCGCCGTTTTTCATCATTTTTGATGATTTGACAAAATGAAAAAAATGATGGGTTATAGCCCATGTTTTTTGAAATTTTGAAAAAAAAAGTTATCCTCGTTTCTCATCATTTTGGACCATGGGCTATAGCCTATATCATACGGCATACTATAGCGCGCCGTTTTTCATCATTTTTGATGATTTGACAAAAATGAAAAAATGAAAAAAACGATGGGTTATAGCCCATGTTTTTTGAAATTTTGAAAAAAAAAGTTATCCTCGTTTCTCATCATTTTGGACCATGGGCTATAGCCTATATCGTACGGCATACTATAGCGCGCCGTTTTTCATCATTTTTGATGATTTGACAAAAATGAAAAAATGAAAAAAACAATGGGTTATAGCCCATGTTTTTTGAAATTTTGAAAAAAAAAGTTATCCTCGTTTCTCATCATTTTGGACCATGGGCTATAGCCTATATCGTACGGCATACTATAGCGCGCCGTTTTTCATCATTTTTGATGATTTGACAAAAATGAAAAAATGAAAAAAACGATGGGTTATAGCCCATGTTTTTTGAAATTTTGAAAAAAAAAGTTATCCTCGTTTCTCATCATTTTGGACCATGGGCTATAGCCTATATCGTACGGCATACTATAGCGCGCCGTTTTTCATCATTTTTGATGATTTGACAAAAATGAAAAAATGAAAAAAACGATGGGTTATAGCCCATGTTTTTTGAAATTTTGAAAAAAAAAGTTATCCTCGTTTCTCATCATTTTGGACCATGGGCTATAGCCTATATCGTACGGCATACTATAGCGCGCCGTTTTTCATCATTTTTGATGATTTGACAAAAATGAAAAAATGAAAAAAACGATGGGTTATAGCCCATGTTTTTTGAAATTTTGAAAAAAAAAGTTATCCTCGTTTCTCATCATTTTGGACCATGGGCTATAGCCTATATCGTACGGCATACTATAGCGCGCCGTTTTTCATCATTTTTGATGATTTGACAAAAATGAAAAAATGAAAAAAACGATAGGTTATAGCCCATGTTTTTTGAAATTTTGAAAAAAAAAGTTATCCTCGTTTCTCATCATTTTGGACCATGGGCTATAGCCTATATCGTACGGCATACTATAGCGCGCCGTTTTTCATCATTTTTGATGATTTGACAAAAATGAAAAAATGAAAAAAAACGATGGGTTATAGCCCATGTTTTTTGAAATTTTGAAAAAAAAAGTTATCCTCGTTTCTCATCATTTTGGACCATGGGCTATAGCCTATATCGTACGGCATACTATAGCGCGCCGTTTTTCATCATTTTTGATGATTTGACAAAAATGAAAAAATGAAAAAAACGATGGGTTATAGCCCATGTTTTTTGAAATTTTGAAAAAAAAAGTTATCCTCGTTTCTCATCATTTTGGACCATGGGCTATAGCCTATATCGTACGGCATACTATAGCGCGCCGTTTTTCATCATTTTTGATGATTTGACAAAAATGAAAAAATGAAAAAAACGATGGGATATAGCCCATGTTTTTTGAAATTTTGAAAAAAAAAGTTATCCTCGTTTCTCATCATTTTGGACCATGGGCTATAGCCTATATCGTACGGCATACTATAGCGCGCCGTTTTTAATCATTTTTGATGATTTGACAAAAATGAAAAAATGAAAAAAAACGATGGGTTATAGCCCATGTTTTTTGAAATGTTGAAAAAAAAAGTTATCCTCGTTTCTCATCATTTTGGACCATGGGCTATAGCCTATATCGTACGGCATACTATAGCGCGCCGTTTTTCATCATTTTTGATGATTTGACAAAAATGAAAAAAACGATGGGTTATAGCCCATGTTTTTTGAAATTTTGAAAAAAAAAGTTATCCTCGTTTCTCATCAATTTGGACCATGGGCTATAGCCTATATCGTACGGCATACTATAGCGCGCCGTTTTTCATCATTTTTGATGATTTGACAAAAATGAAAAAATGAAAAAAACGATGGGTTATAGCCCATGTTTTTTGAAATTTTGAAAAAAAAAGTTATCCTCGTTTCTCATCATTTTGGACCATGGGCTATAGCCTATATCATACGGCATACTATAGCGCGCCGTTTTTCATCATTTTTGATGATTTGACAAAAATGAAAAAATGAAAAAAACGATGGGTTATAGCCCATGTTTTTTGAAATTTTGAAAAAAAAAGTTATCCTCGTTTCTCATCATTTTGGACCATGGGCTATAGCCTATATCGTACGGCATACTATAGCGCGCCGTTTTTCATCATTTTTGATGATTTGACAAAAATGAAAAAATGAAAAAAACGATGGGTTATAGCCCATGTTTTTTGAAATTTTGAAAAAAAAAGTTATCCTCGTTTCTCATCATTTTGGACCATGGGCTATAGCCTATATCGTACGGCATACTATAGCGCGCCGTTTTTCATCATTTTTGATGATTTGACAAAAATGAAAAAAACGATGGGTTATAGCCCATGTTTTTTGAAATTTTGGAAAAAAAAGTTATCCTCGTTTCTCATCATTTTGGACCATGGGCTATAGCCTATATCGTACGGCATACTATAGCGCGCCGTTTTTCATCATTTTTGATGATTTGACAAAAATGAAAAAATGAAAAAAACGATGGGTTATAGCCCATGTTTTTTGAAATTTTGAAAAAAAAAGTTATCCTCGTTTCTCATCATTTTGGACCATGGGCTATAGCCTATATCGTACGGCATACTATAGCGCGCCGTTTTTCATCATTTTTGATGATTTGGAAAAAATGAAAAAAACGATGGGTTATAGCCCATGTTTTTTGAAATTTTGAAAAAAAAAGTTATCCTCGTTTCTCATCATTTTGGACCATGGGCTATAGCCTATATCGTACGGCATACTATAGCGCGCCGTTTTTCATCATTTTTGATGATTTGACAAAAATGAAAAAATGAAAAAAACGATGGGTTATAGCCCATGTTTTTTGAAATTTTGAAAAAAAAAGTTATCCTCGTTTCTCATCATTTTGGACCATGGGCTATAGCCTATATCGTACGGCATACTATAGCGCGCCGTTTTTCATCATTTTTGATGATTTGACAAAAATGAAAAAAACGATGGGTTATAGCCCATGTTTTTTGAAATTTTGAAAAAAAAAGTTATCCTCGTTTCTCATCATTTTGGACCATGGGCTATAGCCTATATCATACGGCATACTATAGCGCGCCGTTTTTCATCATTTTTGATGATTTGACAAAAATGAAAAAATGAAAAAAACGATGGGTTATAGCCCATGTTTTTTGAAATTTTGAAAAAAAAAGTTATCCTCGTTTCTCATCATTTTGGACCATGGGCTATAGCCTATATCGTACGGCATACTATAGCGCGCCGTTTTTCATCATTTTTGATGATTTGACAAAAATGAAAAAATGAAAAAAACAATGGGTTATAGCCCATGTTTTTTGAAATTTTGAAAAAAAAAGTTATCCTCGTTTCTCATCATTTTGGACCATGGGCTATAGCCTATATCGTACGGCATACTATAGCGCGCCGTTTTTCATCATTTTTGATGATTTGACAAAAATGAAAAAATGAAAAAAACGATAGGTTATAGCCCATGTTTTTTGAAATTTTGAAAAAAAAAGTTATCCTCGTTTCTCATCATTTTGGACCATGGGCTATAGCCTATATCGTACGGCATACTATAGCGCGCCGTTTTTCATCATTTTTGATGATTTGACAAAAATGAAAAAATGAAAAAAAACGATGGGTTATAGCCCATGTTTTTTGAAATTTTGAAAAAAAAAGTTATCCTCGTTTCTCATCATTTTGGACCATGGGCTATAGCCTATATCGTACGGCATACTATAGCGCGCCGTTTTTCATCATTTTTGATGATTTGACAAAAATGAAAAAATGAAAAAAACGATAGGTTATAGCCCATGTTTTTTGAAATTTTGAAAAAAAAAGTTATCCTCGTTTCTCATCATTTTGGACCATGGGCTATAGCCTATATCGTACGGCATACTATAGCGCGCCGTTTTTCATCATTTTTGATGATTTGACAAAAATGAAAAAATGAAAAAAAACGATGGGTTATAGCCCATGTTTTTTGAAATTTTGAAAAAAAAAGTTATCCTCGTTTCTCATCATTTTGGACCATGGGCTATAGCCTATATCGTACGGCATACTATAGCGCGCCGTTTTTCATCATTTTTGATGATTTGACAAAAATGAAAAAATGAAAAAAACGATGGGTTATAGCCCATGTTTTTTGAAATTTTGAAAAAAAAAGTTATCCTCGTTTCTCATCATTTTGGACCATGGGCTATAGCCTATATCGTACGGCATACTATAGCGCGCCGTTTTTCATCATTTTTGATGATTTGACAAAAATGAAAAAATGAAAAAAACGATGGGATATAGCCCATGTTTTTTGAAATTTTGAAAAAAAAAGTTATCCTCGTTTCTCATCATTTTGGACCATGGGCTATAGCCTATATCGTACGGCATACTATAGCGCGCCGTTTTTAATCATTTTTGATGATTTGACAAAAATGAAAAAATGAAAAAAAACGATGGGTTATAGCCCATGTTTTTTGAAATGTTGAAAAAAAAAGTTATCCTCGTTTCTCATCATTTTGGACCATGGGCTATAGCCTATATCGTACGGCATACTATAGCGCGCCGTTTTTCATCATTTTTGATGATTTGACAAAAATGAAAAAAACGATGGGTTATAGCCCATGTTTTTTGAAATTTTGAAAAAAAAAGTTATCCTCGTTTCTCATCAATTTGGACCATGGGCTATAGCCTATATCGTACGGCATACTATAGCGCGCCGTTTTTCATCATTTTTGATGATTTGACAAAAATGAAAAAATGAAAAAAACGATGGGTTATAGCCCATGTTTTTTGAAATTTTGAAAAAAAAAGTTATCCTCGTTTCTCATCATTTTGGACCATGGGCTATAGCCTATATCATACGGCATACTATAGCGCGCCGTTTTTCATCATTTTTGATGATTTGACAAAAATGAAAAAAAACGATGGGTTATAGCCCATGTTTTTTGAAATGTTGAAAAAAAAAGTTATCCTCGTTTCTCATCATTTTGGACCATGGGCTATAGCCTATATCGTACGGCATACTATAGCGCGCCGTTTTTCATCATTTTTGATGATTTGACAAAAATGAAAAAAACGATGGGTTATAGCCCATGTTTTTTGAAATTTTGGAAAAAAAAGTTATCCTCGTTTCTCATCATTTTGGACCATGGGCTATAGCCTATATCGTACGGCATACTATAGCGCGCCGTTTTTCATCATTTTTGATGATTTGACAAAAATGAAAAAATGAAAAAAACGATGGGTTATAGCCCATGTTTTTTGAAATTTTGAAAAAAAAAGTTATCCTCGTTTCTCATCATTTTGGACCATGGGCTATAGCCTATATCGTACGGCATACTATAGCGCGCCGTTTTTCATCATTTTTGATGATTTGACAAAAATGAAAAAATGAAAAAAACGATGGGTTATAGCCCATGTTTTTTGAAATTTTGAAAAAAAAAGTTATCCTCGTTTCTCATCATTTTGGACCATGGGCTATAGCCTATATCGTACGGCATACTATAGCGCGCCGTTTTTCATCATTTTTGATGATTTGACAAAAATGAAAAAATGAAAAAACGATGGGTTATAGCCCATGTTTTTTGAAATTTTGAAAAAAAAAGTTATCCTCGTTTCTCATCATTTTGGACCATGGGCTATAGCCTATATCGTACGGCATACTATAGCGCGCCGTTTTTCATCATTTTTGATGATTTTACAAAAATGAAAAAATGAAAAAAACGATGGGTTATAGCCCATGTTTTTTGAAATTTTGAAAAAAAAAGTTATCCTCGTTTCTCATCATTTTGGACCATGGGCTATAGCCTATATCGTACGGCATACTATAGCGCGCCGTTTTTCATCATTTTTGATGATTTGACAAAAATGAAAAAAAACGATGGGTTATAGCCCATGTTTTTTGAAATTTTGAAAAAAACAGTTATCCTCGTTTCTCATCATTTTGGACCATGGGCTATAGCCTATATCGTACGGCATACTATAGCGCGCCGTTTTTCATCATTTTTGATGATTTGACAAAAATGAAAAAAT
>NC_137867.1:9489967-9499698 GCF_963924005.1 Protomyctophum bolini | reverse complement strand
ATGGGTGGTGTCTCCTGCAGTTCCCTCACCATACACCTCACACAGGGAGGCCCTGAGCTTACAGTATGTTTACAGTATGCTTACTTTAATTACTGTGCACACACACACACACGCGCGCGCACGCACGCACGCACGCACGCACGCACGCACGCACGCACGCACGCACGCACGCACGCACGCACGCACGCACATTTTCAACAAGGTTTCCGCTTTGCTTTCCGCTATGCTTCGCAAGGAATGTCGGGATAAGCTATAGCGTCCATGACGCCTTCCCTCGAGATACAGACGCCCCAGGGCCGGACGAAGCGTCTATACCTTTCTATGCTGATTTCTCCATTCTGCGCGGGCCACGTCTGATTGGATGGGTCAGCCGTGCGTTATCTTGCTATAATCAGGGCTGCACATAAGCGGTCAAAATTCATAATGCGCTGTCAATCAATCAAGCGCCGGGAAGCGCTTCTGCGTATACCAACAGCTGGGGCCGCACCAGAATGATTATCATGGCCAGAATACTAGTAACATTCTGTGGCGAGAGCATTTCCCACTGACTGCCACTCAAAAGTATAGCTACTACTGGCCAATCACAGCACGTCTTGCACAGGTGCACTGGCCATTGTGGCCAATCACAGCGCGTCCTTAGTCAAACGAGGGAGGATTCCAACATGACAACAGCGTGTCCCGACATACTGTCCCTTATTATCGTAAACGGGTCGCCGCATTTTAGGTGGTGTGCAGCCCTGGTTATAATGTCTTCATTGTATTGTATATATAGGTAGAGGCCTCGTATAAGCCCCCCCAGGGCTTCTTGCCTCCTCCTGGCACACATTTCCCTTTTTGATTTTTATACTGTGCTAAAATAAAAATCTAATCACATTTTCTTTTTTCTTTGTTTGAGATCGGAAATCATCCGATCTCAAGATGGGGACGGGGGGGGATGTGGGACGACATTCATTTGAACGGGAGCCGCCCCCTTACCTGAACTGTGCGAGCAGCAGGCCTCCCAGGGAGGAGCCACAGATGCTGAAGCCCATGGCGATGACGCCGTTCCAGAAGCCCAGCTCTCTGGCCGTCATGTGATGATCCAACAGGAAGAGAGGGAACATGGTCACGGCCCCCTGCTCACCTATACACGGTACCACGAGGAGAGGAGAGGAGGGGAGGGGAGGGGAGAGGAGAGGAGAGGAGAGGAGAGGAGAGGAGAGGAGAGGAGAGGAGAGGAGAGGAGAGGAGAGGAGAGGAGAGGAGAGGAGAGGAGAGGAGAGGAGAGGAGAGGAGAGGAGAGAGGAGAGGAGAGGAGAGGTGAGGTTAGATATAGGCAAGACATTTTTTTTATTTGTACATTTCAGCAGCAAGGCAATTCAATGTGCTTTACATAATAAACCAAAGAAACACATTATTAGGCCAACGTTAGTGATATGCTCCACGTTCTTGGTATTGGCAGCAGCGCTCTGAATCAACTGGCGTATATGTCGTTTGAGATCGTGCTCCGAGAACCAGGTGCATTGATGCTTTTCCCAGTTCGGATTCAGCACGAGGAACCTGAAGGACTAGCCATTCACTAGAGCTAGAATACGACTATATGGGTTCTGATGTAAAATGGATGTAATAGTGGTAATTTTCCAACCAGGGCTTTGTAAACCAAAGATTACCAATGTCGTGTCTGCCACACACACGCACACGCACACACACACACACACACACACACACACACACACACACACACACACACACACACACACACACACACACACACACACACACACACACACACACACACAGAGCACACCTACAGTGTAGGCCTATTCCTGGAAAGTGTCAATAATAGATGTTTAACATCCAGAGTTATACTGTATGAAATTAAACACAAAAGGAAAGGAGAAAAGGAAAAAAAAAAAAAAAAAAAAACACAAATAAATAAATAAAATGCAAGAAGAACTTCGGCAGATGAAACAAACAACCCTGACAAAGACGTCTCAGTCGGAATAAGAAAGCTTATTTTTTTTCTTTTTTTTTTGTCAGACAACGCAGAGAGAGAGAGAGACTCTGTCGGCCCCGACGCAGGAGCGCGTTCCGCCGCGCGTTTAATGTGAAATATTCAGCACAGCCGACTAGGCTCCATTATTATATTAACCCATTCTGACCTGAGATCAGATTCATCACGAGGTTTCCACTGGACACACACTGGTCTGATTATAACGCATTCTGACCCGAGATCAGATTCTATATAAAAATGTCAGTCGCTCTTCGATTCTTCAAAAATAGCAGACCTACAAGCTCGTACGAGCTTGCAGATCTGCTATTTTTCAATAGCTAAAGCATAACATGACGCTGACACCAAAATGGGTTCCCGTTCAGAATGGGTTAATAATGGACAACGACTTCACACGGAGTGAGAGACACAGAGGAGCTGCCTGAGCGACAGCTCTGTTCCCACAGTACTGCTGCTGTCACAGTGAGAGAGACATGCAGAGCGCGTGCGCGCGCACGCGAGAGAGAGAGAGAGAGAGAGACATTTAATCAAGCCTGTATTCATCTTTACACTCAAACAGCCATAAGGACATTCCTACTCGTTAAAGAAAGATCCCACTAAAGTCCATGCTTTAGACACCCACAATAATAATAATATTAAAAAACACATCCATCGTCTTTTATACCGGCTGCAAGCTGGTCAATATTATAGCTTGTCAAAGTTTCCGACTGGAGATCGACAGGAGATCATTTTCTGCTGAGCCTGCTCTCTCACCAGTTGGCAACACTGGTTTAGGGCTGTCAGAACGAATTTCATAATATGAAAGAAATTCGAATATTAAAAAATATATATATATTCGAAAGCTAAAATTGCCATTCGAATGGAGCTTTTATCATTTATTAATTCTATTTAATATTTTTATTTTGTTTTATGTTATTTCATCCGCTCACTAAATGTATTGAGTAACGACTCTACCACTGTGAAATCTCCCCGGCCGCTTCCACTGCGTGTGAAAAGGTGCACGTCCGGTCACGTCGCAGAAGACGTCATTGATTGGCTAACGTAGGGCCAGATTTCAGGGTAAGCCAATCAGAGACAGTCTACAGGGTGGGCGGGCTTACTGGCTGTTAGACAGTAGCACATTTATTCACAGACACACAAACCCTTGTAACACATACATAGATACTAGTATACTACGCAGACAGAAATCGCCGGTAGAACGAAAATCATAATACAGTCTCACGACGCAACTTTATTGCACATCTGTGCTTGCCTTTCATCCATGCTTCTATAGCCTTTTAAATCTCATTTCCCATCCACGGGCACAAGCAAAGTGATATCAGCATCTTCCACCCGATCTGTGGTGTTGTTTCTGACGAGGGTAGCAACTAGTTAGCATGGGAGCTAACATTATTTCAACTCTGGTCCATATCGTTAGAAGCCAAGGAGTCCTCCTTAATAACACACTCGATGCTGCGTTTACACGGGCAGACACAGACGAATGCTAATATCATTTGGAGCAGGCCGAGCAGCTACTGTACACGTCTGTTTGCATCAACATGTTGCTGGCTTGAATGATAGACTTTATCGTTGCGTCTGCCCGTGTTAATTCAGGATTAATTTCACTGTCCACAGCAGGCAGACCTGTCAAAACTATATGCACTTCCCAAAACTCACAAGACATGCCAGCCACGTGTATTATTATAGGCTAAATATGAGCTAAAATAAACAATGTAAATATTCGAATATTTTCGAAAATTACAAATAATTAAGCAATGAAATTCGAATTGGATTATAGAGGTGAACTGACAGCCCTACACTGGTTGCCAAGCCTGCATATTTCCAGCCTAACGTGGATTCATTCACAGTTGCGTGGTTTGGTGGTTTGGTTTTCGGAGGCTGCTTAGCTTATTTCTGTCACGACAGTTTCCACCACTGGCAACAAACCCATAACACCCCATCGTCTGCGCGGCATGGCTAGTCGAGCAGTTCTCGATTGGCTGCCTCGTCTCCAGCCATGTTGCCTCAGAATTCTTTAGGGTCACTAATTTGAGCGTAACAGCGGAGCGCATGCTAAAAAGTGGCATAACGTCAGCGGCAGACCCACAGATAATAATAATAATGCAGCTGGTAATTCATTGATTTAATCAATTTGGGCTTTTTTAGAATATATAAAAAAAAACACTTGATCAAAGCTATACACAAGACATTAGACATCTCCTTGACCCCCAAATCTCAACAAATTCTTCTAGACTGCGGGAAATAATGTTATAATAGGTCAAACTGAGACGAGCTGCTATACCAGCCCTTTTGCCATGAGTTCAGCTTTGACTGACCCTATAAATCCCTGGATTGTGTTCCTCCTTGAAAGCCAGATACTCATCGTTTACCTGCCCGATCAAAAGGTCTCTTCCGTGATTTATTGGTCCTCTTTTTGTGATAATCCTCCCTATACTACAGAGTGTGCTAACCATATAAGGAGTTCCCACTTCCTCCCTGTCCCCTGCACTTGCGTAAGCGTCAAGCGTAGGTTTAGTTTTTTGGCTAGAGGGCCCGCAGCCTTCATCCAATCAGGATTAGAGGGGCCTTCCTCCAATCATGATCGAGTGGGGGCGGGCCTTGGCGCACATGCTGTTGGCCAGTCGCCCCCCCCCCCCCCTTGTGCTTGTGCACATCTTGTTAGCGGGGCGGACCGGGTTTTTTTTCTCCAAATCACTGAATATTCCTTTAAGCAAGAGAGAGAGAGAGAAATAGCAAGTAAACATTAAAGACTGTATAAATGTAACAGAGAAGCAACCATATTTAGACTGTAAGGAAGATTTGGATGTGATAAAAAACACACCGAGACACAGAGCTAGGGAGGAGGCGGGGCTTCAGAGACACAGCTATAGACACAGCCAGAACCATATGAGGAGAGTTGCGTCACATCCGTTCACTTCATCGGGACTTGTCTTCTACAACGGCTTCTATTGGCGAATACCATATAGTGACAAAGCCCTGAACCGGGCGTTTTCCGGAATGTCTGTCTACGGGGCGTCTGTCACTGTTTGCAGTTGCGTCAACCCACGTGAGCGGGTGCTGTTTTCTGCCCCGTTGGCCGTTGACGCAACTCTCCAATAGAAAGGCTCTGGACACAGCTGGGGAGGAGTTGGAGCATTCAGAGACAAAAGCTAGGGTGGAGGCGGGGCTTCACGCTGAAGGGAGATATTGTTATGAGGTCAGTGGAGGGGAAACACAGCACTGGCACACTGAGAGAGAGAGAGAGAGAGAGAGAGAGAGAGAGAGAGAGAGAGTACGGTGTTGATGCAAAAAAATAGCCTAGTGTCAGATCATCTCTGTCGGGTGGAAACCGCATATACTGTACGTCCCCAAACTGTTACTTTTTCAAACTTTTTCAAACGTTTTATTGACAAAAAAATAAAACGAAAAAAACTTAAAATATGGACATACAGTTAGTAGGAGCTAAGGGTCTCTGCCCGACAACAACAACGACGACAACGACGACGACGATGTGCCATGGGTCACGGAGGACATTGGGGTCATGACCCCGCAGCATGTCCTTATATATACTGCAGGGGGGGGGGGGCTGTAGAGATCAGGGCAGATTACTGAGGTCACTCTGCTATACTGTATGCACAACCATGGAGTTATAAATAACACAGACCGACGGCCCGCACGGATCTCCCCTCCTGTCCACTTGCACCGAGTTGTGCTCACCCACGCAGCGCATGAGGCGTTTTCACTATATACCCCTTCTTCTTCCGGGGATTCCCATTGCATTCTGGGTTGGAATAAGGCCATACGTGGAACGCAGCCGGGCCGGGCCCGAAAACATGAACGAGCACTGTGCGTGCATCCGTGCGTGCGTGCGTGTGTGTGTGCGTGTGTGTGAGTACTGAATGAGCAACCGCCGCTGTTGTGCGTCGCGTTCATGTCTGGCCCAGTGCTGCTCGGGCTGCAGTCATAGCCTCCATGTACTTTCGGCGACACCATGACCATTTTGCTTCAATGTCTCCTCTCGGTGGCCATGCAGGGCTTGTGCACAGCACCACACCACACCACACCATGCTTAACCCATTCTGAACGGGAACCCATTTTGGTGTTAGCATGTTATGCTTTAGCTATTGAAAAATAGCAGATCTACAAGCTCATAGCGTGCCACCAAGTGGCGCGCTACGAGCTTGTAGGTCTGCTATTTTTTTTAAATCGAAGAACGACTGACATTTTTTGAATCTGATCTCAGGTCAGAATGGGTTAATCAGACCAGTGTGTGTCCAGTGGAAACCTCGTATGAATCTGATCTCAGGTCAGAATGGGTTAGGAAGCACAGATTGCACACACGCTGCACTATAGGGATGGGACAATATGAACACATTCCATGCAATCGACGACATTATCGCGATAAGGAAAATATGCTTAAAAAATGTGTTGTTTTTTTTGTTTTTGTTTTTTGCCTATTCTGGGAGGGCGGGTGATCGCGGGAAAATAGCCGATCTACAAGTTCACAACGCGTTGTGTATAGATCTGCTATTTTTGGCCATTTAATTTGTGTAGACCGAGTGTACCAAATGCGCTCTTTACAGATCCGTTTTATCAAGTACAACGGGTTTAAGTGGTACTGAATTTGTAACTCAATAAAAGCTAATTCATCCCAGTTCATGACGGAGTAACATAATTTCACAATAAATAACAATCTCGATTTATCACGGACGGTAAATGATAACGATTATCGCTTCAACACAGACAACACACACACACACACACACACACACACACACACACACACACACACACACACGGATACGAGATCCTGGCGATTAATTATTGTCTCTCAAATAATTGAGATTAACGAGATGAATGTGTTTCTGTCGCTGAACACTGGAACATTACGCAATTTCTGTTTGGCTTTTAGGCTTTGTAAACAAAGGCCTAAAAAGCGCTTCATTAATCGGAAAATGAATCAATCGAATAATGACTAAGAGTAACAGTTGCATCCGCAGTTTACGCGCGCACGCACGCACACACACACACACACACACACACCCCCCCCCCCCCCATACGGATGTTTCAATTCACACCCTCATCTCACCGGCACTCGCAGAGCACGTCGAACACGTGCGCACAGCCGCACGCACACACACACACACACACACACACACACACACACACACACACACACACACACACACACACACACACACACACACACACACACACACACACACACACACACACACACACACACACACACACACACACACACACACACACACACACACACACACACACACACACACAGCAGGAGGCGGGTCCTGGAGGTATACACAGGTGTCACAGAGTTCTCGGTGACCCTCGGGCGGGGGAGGAGGAGGGGAGAGTGATCATGGGGGAAACATGCGACATGACAACCGAGTGACACCATGCAGGCTGGACTCATGTGTGTGTGTGTGTGTGTGTGTGTGTGTGTGTGTGTGTGTGTGTGTGTGTGTGTGTGTGGACTCCACCCCGACGGAGAGCCTGATAGATTACCAGCGTTGCTTTACCCGATACCCGATAGATTTACCCGATAAGATTACCACCTTGTTTTTGTTTGTTTGTTTGTGTGCGCTGTGGTCGTGTGAGAGAAAGGAAGGAAAAAAAGAAAAGACGACGGCCATTCAAGCGGTCATTGTCCCTCGTCGCCAGTAGTGTGTCAACTAATAGCGCTGTGAGACCAAATACTCTTCAATGACGTTACACAACAATACAAACAAACGCCGTCCCCGTATTGTGCGTTTGGTGGTGGTGGTGGACATGTAACGGAGTACACGTACCTGTACTTAGTAAAGTATATTTACTTCGATACTTTTTTTTTCTTCACCCATTTAGGCCTGACCTCAAAATTAAAGTGTGTGTGTGGGGGGGGGGGGGGGGGGGGGGGGGGGGTTCTTAACAGTGTGCCAAAAAATAAACAAATCAAAGAATCGTTTTTCTTTGGTTAAAATAAGTGTTAAATAGCTCTATATTCTTCATGGACTGCTTGTTCAGTAACAGGGGGTCTCCCCCCAGCTCTTTATGAAGCAGAATCTGGTGTCCCAATCCCGGTGACCTTTGCTGCGTGTCAATCCCTCTCTCTCTCTCTCCCTGTTCCCCGTCTCTCTCCACTATATCCCATCAATAAAGGAAGAAAAGACCCAAAAAAAAATATATATATATATATATATAAATTAAAAAGTGATGACACAAATAAACGAGCAGACAAAATTGGAAATGGAACACTATAAAAATGAAACGTGTGTAGTGGTCTCCTGATTGGCTGAAATATTGTCACCTATATACCTGAACATGTATGTTCCGTTATCGAAGAGCTGGAGAGTCATGAGACTCCAGTATATCTATAGCAATGATTACAATCAGAATACCATGCCTTTTAACTAAAAAAACGTTTTGTTTTGAGCCCAAAATATCACGTATATATATATATATACCCTACCTGGTAAGTACAGTACTTGAGTAAATGTATTTAGTTACGTTCCATCCTGTGCATTGTCTTCAGCCAGTGTACATGTCAACAGATATGACTGTGTGACCAAATCACTCTTCGGTGATGTTATACAACAGTACAAAAAAAACAGCACATTGTGGCGCGGCCGCGACTGCAGTGTTACATCAATTCAACGTGCTGATCCACTTTCTATAAAAGGCATGCAGAGCTATAACTGAATATGCACCGTATTGTATTATGTATCGTATGAAATTGCTGGATGTGCTAACCTTAGCCACGCCCATTAGTCTCACCCACCTTATAGCCTGCCGAATGGTTATATATAGTGTCAAAATACTTTAGCTTTTTCTTTGTGTTTCAAGGTGGGACAGAACATCATCTGTGAACGCCGCGAAGAAAACCGCACACAGAAATTTCACCGTGAATGCGTTGGGAGTTACAGCGAAAGTCCCCCGACGCGCGACAATGAAACCAGATATCACGACCCGCGGAACAATACAGAAATCAACTGAAATTGGTCGTGGCGAGACTGTTAGAACTTCAATCCATGGTGGTTTAGTTTTAATAGAGGGGTATGCGTGTGACATCATCATCATCATCATACCCGGAAGTTATGCGGGAACGCCTATACTGAGTAGCAAAAAGAAACCTACTTCCGGCGCGTCGATATATATAGCCCATACATCCACGCAGAAAAAAGATAATTTGATTCCGTTAAATGACATTAAATTCAATTTGTCACTCACTTGGCCACTGGATTTGCCACTCGATCAGTCTATCATGCCATTCACTTCATGCATGCGCAGCACATACCCTCATATAGCAGGGGTGTCGAACTCAACTTGGGGCGAGGGCCGCATTGGTCAAAAGGTCACTTGATGGGGGGCCACAACCAGTTGCGGACGCACGCTCGATGTCTCAGTCAGTCACTGCTATAACATCTATCTATCTATCTATCTATCTATCTATCTATCTATGCTCAGACCGAGCCAGCCAGCCAGCAAGCCACACACACAGTGCTCAGACCCAGCCAGCCAGCAAGCCACACACACAGTGCTCAGACCCAGCCAGCCAGCAAGACACACACATAGTGCTCAGACCCAGCCAGCCACACACATAGCTCCGTATAAGGGAGTGGTTGCACCACTCAAAAAATCTTCAAAAAACTGGAGATTGGAGAACCTGATTTGGACATGATCTGATGCAGGACAACGTCACTACGACTACAGGGACTGTCGGACCAACGGTACTAGATGGTACATTTTGGAGTTCTAGAGA